>NW_008692979.1:68083-73797 GCF_000695815.1 Acanthisitta chloris | reverse complement strand
GGAAGGAACAAGGACAAAAGGTCCTCATGCTTATATTATGCTGCTGGTATTTGTTATGAACTTTCTTTAAATTCAGATTTCATATATATTTGTACATAACCAACACAGAAGCAAATGAGCTTACTGGGGAAAGCTAAGCATCCAAATCCTTCTAATTCCTGCTAATAATGGAGATTTCATTACACATCGCCGAAGCTAGAAAAATTAGTGAGCAAACATACAAATAAGACAAGTTGAAAAGAAGAGAATAACAAGCTGTTCTATACAGGAGTGCAATGACTTGTAGTTACTTGTGGAAAGCAGACACAATTTCTACTTTGTCTTGTCTGATGGTCAGAGGGAATGAGGAAGAACCACAACAGCTCCATCTTCCTCACCAGGGCAGCAATGTGGTGCCTGCTGCAAACTGGTGAGCACTGGGAGGGAGCAAGTCCCAGCAGGACAAGGAAAACTTTTAGTAGTCTGCAAATTCAACACCATTTCTATAGGTCATGTTACACAGCCCAAGAGGGGACTGTTAGATCAAGTGACACAAAGCCATTACGTATTGTATTTCCCCAGTGTAATTCGAGTAATGAAACACCTAGAGTTAGATGAGTCTGTGCTACCCTTGCCAGAAATATCAAAGCTGTTGCTACGTGGGAACTGTGCCTGGATTGAAGGCAGCAGGCAGAGACAGAGCCTGGGGCCAGGTCTGCAGCAGAAGGACAGAGCCCAAACCGCAGCAGCAGATAAGCAAGTGAAAATGGGTTTGTGAGGAGCACGACAGCTCACAGAGTGCCTGAAGGTGCTCAGCTCCCCAAGGTGCCCTTGTGGGAGAGCTGCATGCTTCAGAGGGGTCATTTTGCTGCTGATCAGAAGGGATAGACAAGCAAACACACAGCCCTGAGCAGCAGCCGCCGAAGCGACGGGATCCGAGCGCGACAGAGCTCATCCCACACCGTGGGCTGTCTTGGGTGGGCATGAGGCTGTGCACCCTGCTGCAGCCAGCCTGGAGCACCCCAGGGCAGGCAGGGGCTGACAGGGTGCCACATCCCATCGCCACTAACAGACCTTGGGGTCACTCCCAGGCTCATCCTTCTGCATTGAAAAGGTTTCATGGCACTTAGTGCCATGGTCTGGTAACCACAGTAGGGTTGGACTCGATCTTGGAGATCTCTTCCAACCAGGTTGATTCTATGATTCTGTGATTCATTAACAGGCTGTGGGGACACACGAGAAGTAGCAAGAAGAGAGATGTGCATAGTGCCAGGGAGTGAGAGCATGTGCTGCTTGGCAGGCTCCAGGTAAATTGGCACAGGATTTTCCCACATAGGTGTTCTCACATACACTCAACCCTGGTAGACACAGTGAATACAGTGAAAACTGGCCATAAAATGAGTTGGCCAGGTTTGATGGCCAACTGGTCTAGTGAGTGACATCCTTGCCCATGGCACAGAGGTTGGAACTAGATGATCTTTAAGGTCCCTTCCAACCCAAACCATTCTATGATTCTATGAAATCCAAGAAGTTAAATGGTGTCAAAGAAATGCAAACAAAGGCCAAACATGCCCAAAGGTGAGAAATAGCCTCAGCAGCCACTTGCCAGCTTCAAGGGTATGAAATGCAGCTCTGCCACCCAGAAGAAAGATTCCAAGAAGTCCTTGTTCTCAGCAATTCCCCAATAGCTGTTTTGGCACAATAACCACCCCTGCAGATCCCAAACCTCCTTTAGAATAATGCCAGGAGCAAGAGCAGGTGGGTTAGCTGGCAGTGAGCCCAGGGAGAGGGGAGGATGGAATAGCCCCCACAGTGCTCCCCTGGCTCCAAACCCTCACACCCTCCCCCACAGGAGGGCACATAATTTTCCACTTTCCCTTTATGATTTCTTTTAAAGCGACGTATAAATCTATGTGAAGCTGTTTCCATAAAAATACTGCTTGCCAATGCTCACTTTGAATGAAACACTTCCTCAGATACCAATTGCTGCCAGGTGCCAAACCATGAACAGTCTGAAATAAGGAACACTTTCCAGGTTCTATGACAGCTACTGGTGGTACATAGAGATACCACCCAAAATTAGAGTGTGTGTGTGAGAGAGAGAGAGACAGAACAAAGATATCAAGAGGTCAAGAATGACAGAAGAGCTATAGGCATTTCTGGGCTCCCTCTCATCCATCTACTCCCCAGGGATACTGTTAAATTCCTGGCCCACAGCAGAGACCTGGCAAAAAATAGCAAAACTAGAAAAAATTTCATTTTTAGCTCAGGCTTGTTCTTTTGAAGGGAGACCTCGTCTCTTTTATTATATGCTTTTCAGACTTCAGGATCTGATCACATCACTTTTAAAGTTTCTTTTTTTTTTTCCCAGGAAGATAAATCCCTGTCACTTTATTTCCAATGCTTGCACTTCAATATCAGCCATGGGCTACTTCAGGAATTATAGATATATATATATTTAAAAATGACATAACCAAAAAAGATGATGAAGTCAAATTATTTTTCCTGCTTTGATGTTTATTTGTGTTTTGTACTGCAGGGCACTTGTGCAATATGCACAGAAATGCCAGGAGAATGAGTGAATCCTGTTCAAGTAATTTAGAGGATGAAATGGTAAAAGAAACTGCTTTGAACTCAGCCCCATGGCACATTGGGGAAATGCACTTTCTGATCTGCACATTGTCAAGTTTCCCAGCTTGGGTTTGTTACCACCAGGACAAGGATGACCACAGACACTCCAGGCAGGACTGGGACAGAGATGTCAAGCTACTTCTTTCTGTCAGAGTTAGGGAAGGCAACAGAGGGAGATTTGGTACCAAGGAAATATGTGCCTTGTTTTACTTCAGAGCTCTCTCTCTGGATTAAAAAACTACAAACCAAAAAACAAAACAAAACAATTTTTTTTTAAAAAAAAAATCTTATTTTTGTACAGAATTGGTCCAATATTGCAAGGGCAATGTGCAAAAGAGCTCTGCATGCTGTTTGTATGGATGCCACACCAGTGCAATGGTTTGGCTAAATAAACTGAAGTATTGCAAATATTAATCGAAATCCAACCCTTAGCTAATGTGAATTAGTGCTGGATTATAATGCTACATCATGATAAGAAGCTTGAAAATATTTCAAACAGATTTGGAAAGTTGTTCTCCATTAGATTATAAATACTATTAACAGATAACAAGCCATAAAAACCCATCACTTCAAAGGGGATCTTCTGGCCATTTACTAGCAGAGGAGCTGAAGGTACACAGTTTGCTAAGCCAACTTTGAAAGCAGAAAGCAAATCTTGGCATCTAGAATGATTATTAATTCCTGAAGTTACTAATTTAAAGGATTACCTTGTTCACTTTGGTTTTGGTAAGGATAACACATTACCTAGATATAACAAGGGATAAGATTTTAGCTCTAAATATTAGAGGTCTTTGAAGATACACATTAAATCCTAGAAAGACATTGTTTTTTCTCCCCAGAATGATGCTGGGGAAAGCCAGGGAAGAGCAGGGGCCTGACCTGGGCTGAGGAAAGGGTCAGGATGTTTGACAGGGAACAACGTCATATCTGAGACACCCAAACACTTCCCTGAGCCTGCAGAGGACACATCTTGGTTAGCAGTTTCTGAGATAGTCATTATTGACAGATTCACTTGAGGTTATGCCAGCAGCTCTGCAAACATGTAGTTAGAAATGCAGTGAAAAAAATATCCTTCCCAAATGAACAAATCGCAGAGCGATAATGAAATGGGGCAGCCAAGACCTCCCGAGGGAACACCAGACTAAATGAGACTTGCCATCAGCTGATCAGCATGAAGTTTTCTTCCCATCAAAAGAGATTTCATTGCAAAGCACTGCTTGGACAACTCATTTTTGTTAAGGGGCTCTAAAAGTTTTGCTTCCCTCCTCAAGCAAATGAGCCAAACTCTTGCCCAGTCTCAGTGGTGACATTCACACAGACCCAGAGAGTAAAGAGATGTCCCAACTCCCTCTCTGTGATTAGAGCAGAACTGTCATGCTGAGGCCTATTTTGATCCTGGAAATAGAGAGAACTCTGTAGATCAGATGGATCTGTATTTACATTGTACTGTCCTGCCACTGATAACAGAGATTTCAAAAAAAGTGCTTCATGGGAAGGATTGCACTGGGATCTCTGTCTGATCCTCTTCTATGTACAATCCCCTTTCCCAAAATCCCAGTGTATTCCCTATGAGCAGCTTGTCTTGATGGCTACAAATCTCTCATATAAACCACATAAGAGGTAGTGACACTTTTACAGCACTTTTCATCTTTGCAGCACTGTATGCTGGTCAGTTTTTATTACACTCACCAGACAAAGTGCTTTCCTTCATGTCCACTAAGAAAGAGATAGTTTTTTTTCCCAGACAAGCTTTTAGTCTGCCCATCTATAACTATACAGTAAAGATATATACACATTTTCCCATATTACTGTAATTGATAGAAAAAGTTAGGTCTAAGTCCTGTATATGTTTCTGTCTCCATTCCCAGCTAGCACAGCACATCAGCCTAAAAATGTTCTTTTTATGGTGCCTTAGTACTTAGCACCATCTAGGCCTGAAGTGCTCCCCCAAGGGTTTGCATCAGGTTCAGAAAGGATGAAAGAATGAACTAACAAGATCAGAGCTGTTGCAGGTTCAGCTTTAGGGGCCACAGAAAGTAAATATCTAGTTTGTAACACTTGCTTATTCCTCAAGTTATTAATCGCTCCGATGCAGTATTTATAGCCAGGCTGTCTGCCTCCCTTTCCCCCAAGCAAAACTGTCACTATTTTAATGTTATAATAAGAAGCTGATTTCCTCATGTAGAAACTTCAAAGGGAAACTTTCTTCTTCTGCTTGATGAAATATTCATGGGGAATAACGAAGCGCAGTGACGTTACACAGAACCCTGGGAACTCTTTTGGGGCTCCCAAGCAACACACTCCCTGGCTGGGCAGCTTTTGTTCTTGCAGGTTATCTAATAAAGTTGCCTGCAGGAAGTTCTCTGTCTTATTTTCCAAATTCTGACCAGAACTATTTTCCTGGCACAATCCATTCCCTTTACAAAACCCAAGCAAAGGTCATGTGAGGAGAATCAACTGCAGAGCAGGATCCTTCCTCACTTCCCACCTGGGAGGGTTTAGCAAGGAGGGAAAAAAGTTGGGAGAGAGGAATGAAGAGGCAGGAACAGGCCAGAACAAGGTAGGGCTTCAAGACTCCTCAAAAGAGTGCAAAAAGGATGCATCCATCATCCCAGGCTGCATTGGCCAGCCAGCCAACCCTTGCAGATGATACCCCAAGGTCACATAAAAGCTACAGCCAAAAATGTTCCTCCCTTTCAGCTAGGGAGCATCTGGTGGGGTTTCCTCAGCCAATATTTGATGCACAAATATGTCAGTTTAGTCTGTCAAATACAGCACATGCCCCTGTCCTATATTTTCAAGACCTGTCCATGCTCCTGCATCAAGATGAATTTGCAGGAGCTGCACACAAAACTACTTGAGGAATTCAAACATGTACGATGGCTGGAAAGCTGTAAGGAGAGCAGACAGGGGAAAAGAAAGCTGAAGAAGAGCTCAGGCAGCAGATCTTGCTGGGGGTTGGAAGCTGTTGGGTGCCAGTCCTGGACAGGAAAGCTGTGGCAAGTCATGCTCAGCTCATCTACACTGAAATAAAGATTCCCCCAAAACTGGTGGGTTTGGTCACACTTCTCAGGAAAGACTGAAGAGTTCAGTGTATCATAAAG
>NW_008692979.1:21525-68057 GCF_000695815.1 Acanthisitta chloris | reverse complement strand
CCTTATCCTGGGTTCTTGCACCAACAAATATAACCTCCCCAGGCAGGATTCAGATCCAAAAAGGTCACTCACTTCTACTCCTTCTTCCAGCAGCCTGAAAAGCACCTGCAGGGAAAACCTCTTGTCTGAATATACATCATTATGTGTTTTCTTGGCTTGTTATATTGTGGATATTTTTCTCACAAAAAAAACAAAATATTGAGCACTTGTTTTGATATTTTGAACAACATTTCTATGTTGTTTTTTTGAGATTTTCATAGGTAGGTCATCCTGAATGTGCCAAAAAACAAGAGCTACTTGTTGTCTACGGCATAACAGCACATTCAGCAAGGACTGGCTTGAGATAGTTAGTGACTGGGGTAACAACTTGGTGGTGATGCTGCATTTTCACTGTTCATGGGTTTCTTTCAGATATTCACTGCTTTCCATTTCATTTCATAATGACTGGTATCATTTCTATCACAGTCCCCAAACACTCAATTTCACTTATTTGTCAAGCACTTAGAAATATCTTATATCTGAAGGGCACCACATGAAAAAAAAATGGATTCTGTGCTATCACTGCTGTCCAACAGGTTTAATGTCACCCCTGGGTAATCTCAATAAGAATTTTATCACTCCAAGACATTATTCACTACAGGAACATCAGTTTCTGGGTTCTGTAATGGTCCAGTGCTCCATCCTCCTGTGATGGAGCCAGAAGCACCTTGTGCCACCTCTGCAGCACCCAACTTTCTTGGGCAGAAACCACACAACAGTCAAGTTGCTTATTCAGCCTCTTGCAGAGGAATATTCATTAATGTTTACTGATGTAGAATGCACACACTACATTAGTCACAATCCTATAAATAAACATGTTTTTCATCCACACTACATTAATCTTGAGCCTATAAATAAACAGCTAGAGCAGAGTCAGAGCTTGCTAAGACATCCCCTGCAGAAAGAGAGTTACTGTACCAAAATACAGCACAGAGCAGAACTGCAGCATTAGGAAGAGACCAAGGCTTTGGTTATTACTGTAGAATGGGAGGGTTATTTAAAGGAGAAATGAAGATTTTTGGGTGGGCACATTTCTGTACTGCAGTACTAACCATTGGTACTGTCTGGTTTAAGGGTGTGAGCTGCTGCCCACAGCCTTAGGTAATAACTTTATAATAAATCCAGCTAAATAAAACTTGCTGCTCCATCAACAGCACCTGAATGATCACTCAAAGAGAACTTTCCTTACAATATAAGGAATGTGCAGCACCATCGTGGATTCCCATAGTATCCTGTCCCACCAAAGGGAAAGCTCCATGCTTTCCAAATTAAATACCCATAAGAAAGACTCTGTCAGTCACAGAAATGTGACAGCTGATTGGCTGCAAACCAGCTTGGAATGGAGAGGACACTGTTCCCAAATAAGATGACAAGGAAGCATAGGGAGGCAGAACATGCTCACCTAAAGTGGGACTTGAAGACAGTGTGAGTGCATATTGGTGCCTACATAAAAGCTGTAAAATCCACTTTAGCTACCAATCAGCTAAAGAAATTCCAGGAAAGGAAAGAAAGTAACAAGAAAACCCACTAAGATGATGGAAAGCTACAGAAAGAAAAACAGAATGAAATTGAGCCCTTTTAACCTCAAGCAAGTGGTCCTGGAAACTTGAAAATAATTCAATATAGGAAAAGCAAAAGGAAAAAGGAAAGGGGAAGACATTAATATTTAATCTAAGTCACAGTTTCACTAGTTGTGTCTTATTCTTTGGCATGGCACTGGGCTAGACCCCTGACATTTCTGTCCTTACAGCAAAGGATACTTGTATTTTAACTTACAACTAGGAGGATCTTACAAGTCTCACTGCCTGCATGGACCTGCATCTGTTCAGGAGGCTGTGGATCAGAGAGCACTGGGCACTACTCAGACACTGGTATAACATGATGCATTGGCCATTTTAATTAACTTTCCCACAGGGAACTGAGTGTTTATACACAGTGCAATAAAACACATTCTTAATTTTTAAGACCTTAAAGATAACAAGACAAAATTAGAGCAGGCTATTTAGGCTGTCCCTAGAGATCAGGGCTGTTGTGTTCCTCTTTCTCCCACAAGGAGAGGACCAATCCAACAGCATTGAAGAGAGAATGCATAGGATTGCCACAGCACAAAATTTATTTGACATACAAAATGTCTGAGCACATTTCTCTCTAACATTTCTGTTCAAATATTTTTACTGAACCTTATCTTTCTAAAGTCACTTAAACAATCAGAAATAAAGCTGACTATTAATAAACTGCTTCCTTTTCTGCTTTTCCTTCTCAAGAGGGTGTAATCAAGGGAAATTTAATTGTTCATGAAAGACAACATCTGCATCATATATCCATCACATTTCCACTTGGAAAGCTTCCCAGTGCAGCTGCTGTTTGGTGTGCATTACCTTTATACTCATCATTAATGAAGCTGATTTTGTTATTAGAGGCCTAGAAGCTGTAACAGGGGGTGATATTTATGTCCAGAGCATCTGTGTGCATTTGATAGGAGATGCACTTCATCAAGAGCAGACACAGATGACTAAACCAGTGGGCAAGGTATGTTGACTTTTTATTTTATTCAACAGTAATGAAATGTAACAAGTGCACCAGAGGGATGCATTTTCATAAGCAGACAAGCAGATGGGTGAAGAAATTTGACTTGCTATAAAAAGCTTATAATTGCTGAGCAGCCTGAAACGCTCCATGGAAAGAGTTGTCTGTACTGCACAGTGTATTCCCCCACCAAAGATTTCACATGACATGTGGTAGTGTCTCTCTCTCTCTCTCTCTCTCTGGCATTTCACATCCTACAGGTGATGAGCCTAAAGCAAGGCTGCTGGCAGGTAGCCAGAGGCTGTGCACTGCCAGACCACATTTTCTTGAATTCCTCCAGATTTCTCTCTTACCCAGAGCTGGGTGGAGTGAGGTTGGGGAGGACAGAGCTTTAAATGTGAATTGTTCGTTCAATTGATTTCATTGCCTTGTGGAAATAACATTTTTTCAATGAATTGCATTAGAGAGTGTCAGAGGTTCTCTGCTTCAAATGCTCCAAAATTACACATGTGCTGGAGGAGAGGTTAATATCAGCTACCACCTGAAGATTAGGCAAGTAGAACAAATCAGGGCACAGCAAAGCAAACCCAGGCTCTTTCCCATTTGCACTGCAGTGGTCAGATAGACAGTTGTATTCTTTCTGTACCTTAAGTGGGATTTAGCTGTAAATCTCTTTTTGTCTATGTCTATGTCATACATTTACATCTGGGCTCGATCTTGGACCAGAATTGAGACCTCCTAAATCTCCTGTGCCTGTCCTGCAGCTGTACTGCTAGATTTTAATGGCAACAGTACTTCAGAGCCTTTGTAGTTATAATCATTAAACCCATCCAAAATACCTACAACAAGACGTGAAAGCAATAAAAATATCCACAACTGAGTAGGAGAGACCAGTTAGTGCAGCTCTCCTTTCCTCCTCACCCTCAATAAGCAGCAACACACCACCACCACCAGCAGCCCTCAGTGGCAGACCATCTCCTGATGCTCACAGCACACAAAACACGAATTTAACTTCTCCAAATGTCAATAAGACATTTCTTAATTTACCTAGATTCAGAAGAAACGAGGAAAATTATTTGGTGTTGCTTATCCCTGGGTGAAGGCTTACGCTGAAGCTTCAGATCAATACCTTTGAATTCAGATGCTGAAAGTCAGTCACATCACCCTGATGAGACTGGTGTGTGGTGGCACCCCTAAAATCCTATCAATATTCCATAAGCTCTTCATTGTTCCAGAATGTTTGTCTCAGAGCAGCAATCATGTTCAGCCCCCTTCGATGTTTCAACATGCCAACCTGTTGCTTTGTTGTAACTCCAGCTTTTGTCTTTGGGATTTCACGTGCAAACTGATTTTCTTGGTTATTTGTGTTCATTTGCAAGAGGCCTAAGCCATCAAAGGCAGACACAGATGAACACTCCACTGCTCATCGTGGGTTTTCTTTTTAATACCGACACAGCGTAACAAGCCAACTTGAGAAATGTGTGTTTAGAACCAGTCAACCAGATGGAAAAAATCTGATTTGCTATAAAAAGCTTATAGCTGCTGAAAATCTTCAGGATTTGCTGGGAAGACTCAGCTGTAACAAATCATGCCAGGGTACTAAAGAGATTGATCCTCCTTTTTGTCTGACTTGTCTCAGCATCAGCTTTCCTGCAGCTGTGCCAAGGCTGTACCTTCTGCAGTGCTCTAGGATGGGACAGGCAGTGTGGGACAGCTGGGCCAAACCACAGAGGTTCCAGGGGTTTGTGTCAGAGCAATCCTTCTCTGAATGCACATTAGCATTGGAGCATCATTCCCACTACATGCCCCAGTTGGGTTCAATTCAAGGGAATCTGCTCTGTGCACTCAGAATGTCTCTGCAGTGCAAACCAAAGCACAAGAAGTGGGGACAATCAGGGGATTCACTTATCACATTCTCCTCCACACCAGAGCACCACCCACAGCCACACAGATGCAGCTTTCCTGGGCAAACAGGTGCCTAATGAGCAGGTTCATAATCAGCATGGAGTGTCTGTTAACTCCAGGCAGAGCTCACCTCTCTACACACTGACAATACTCTCCAAAATCTAAGCTCCTGCTTCATTTACATCTTCCCAGCGACAAGCTCTCAAGGGCCTCAACCCCTCCAAAGGAAGGAGAGGTGTTTCTGCCAGAAGTCCTCATGTCAGGAGCTGTTGTCAGCCCTCCAGACACAGCCTGTGCTGGAGGAGCTGCCCACACCACACTGGTGGCTTTGCAGACCTCCCTAGCACACAGGGACACCTCCCAGCTCTCCCTGGGAGCTATATTTCCAAACCCCTTCACCTCATTTCCACCTCAAAGCAACTACTTTACTTTCTACTTGTTGCTAATCTGTTTTGCAAGCACAATTCAAATGAACTTGTCTACAGGCTGTAGCATCTCTCCATCATCCCCAAGCAGAGCACACAGAATATAAATTTTTTACTCTTCGCAGGCAAAACAAAATCTATTAGTATTCTTTTGCACCTAAAATGAGATCTGCTGAGACACAAAAGATGTCCAAAAGCTGCCATGGGCTGTTAGTCTGGTTGAACTGGAAGCAAATCAGAGCCAGTGAGTCCTTTCAAGGCACTGGGGCATGCCTTGTCTCTCCTCCATGTAGTTTTTCTCCTGCTTCAGGCATACACAAATTGTATCCTGATGGGCAAAAAAAAATTGCTATTCACTTTATAATTTATGTTTTTGTGAAAAGCAGTTTTCATATTTTTGGCTCTGAGTCTCTGGAAGCCTGAATCAGAGAAGGGTCAAGGCTCTCCAGCTATCCAGACTTGCAGGGCAGATACTGTGCTAAGAATAAAGTGTCTGTTCAATATAAATGGCAAAATTAATAAGCTGTGCAGATTCACACTGGATTTTGACATTGCCATGTGACAGATATCCTTAAAAGCACTTCAGAAGCAGCTTGATCAGCCCTAAACACTTATTAAATGAGTCTGTTGTGTCCACACCTGCATGTCTGCTAAATGCTAGGTTCCCTGTTTCATGCCCCAGTGAGAATTCAGCTTCCCACTGGTGATGTGAGAATCCCAACACGCAGCCCCTACCATCATTCCCACTCAGGTAACACTCCTGCCTGCTTTCCTGAGGCTGAGGAGAGGCAGCATCACTGAAAAACATATTCTGCTGCTTTAAAACCCAGCAGTGATGACTGGAATCCATAAATCAGGTTGGAGGGGTGTTTTTTTTTCCCCAGACTTGTGGGACTGCTCCAAGCATAATTAGGTTTTGGGTTTACAAAAAACACCAGCATCTGTTGCCTGTTCTGTGCATGCTGCCAGTCTGAGGGGACTGCTCCGGGCTCACTATAGCTTTTGTTCTCACAAATAGAGAGAATTTTGCCAAGCCTGGAGCAAAGCTGCTGGCCAAGGGCCTCTGAGACTCACCTTCTATGTGGGACTGGGAGCAGAGGCAGAGGAAGGAGGAGGTGAAGTGTATTGAACTCAGGGTGCCTCATCCCTTAGTTCAATTTAATTTGATGGGTCTCGGTTTAAATTAATACAGGGGAAACTCCCAATAACAGCTTCTGCCAACAATCCAATTACAAACTAATGCTGGCCTAAAATAATCACAAACATATGCCTATCTCTGGCTTTAAAGTCAGTTCCAAGAATTCAGAGACTGGCCAAGCCCCTTGCTGATTAGCAACATCCTCTTGTTTGATGCAAAAGCTTTCCTTCCCCATCCACAACAGAGAAAAACAGCACAGCAATTCTACCAGAGCAACACTATCTCCAGCAAACGAGGCTGCTAGTGAAGGGCTGGCAGAGAGGGATCTCTTAGTCCCTCTCCACTTTCTGGAGGAGACTCTGAGTGAGCTTGGTGCCAGTGGTGTCAGCATCATCCACTCTACCTTCAGCATAGCTGACATGGTACCTCTCCCAAACTGCATGGCACAAACCCTCTGGCTGTAAAGGATTATGCCTCTTTCTTGATCCTAAACAATTATCTGAGGGCTGCACATGCTGTAACAATGGCAGATGTTGATCAGTGCACACAGCAGTGCACTGCAAACAGCATTCTCCTGAGTGTGCCAGTCCAGCAGCTTCTATCCAAATCCAACTGAACTGCTAAGTACATTTGGGTTCAAATCCTTTGAATTTCATCTAAGTTAGTATTCTATCCAAATCTAACTGAACTTCAAGTACATTTGGGTTCAAATCCTTTGAATTCCATCTAATTTTGTATTACTTTCATTTCTGGATATGCAACTTCATCAGTTCCTCTTGTTTCAAACCTGAGATCCCAACCTGTTTGGACTCTGCACCTAGATCCTCTTCCCTTGCATGGTGTCTCTTTGCTTTCTCTGCATGTGACTGCTCCAAGTGCATTGCTCAAGCTTCATGATGCTCTTCCTTTCTTTCTCTGAAGCCCAGAAACATTTCCAGAAATCCTCCCAGTATATCCAAAGTGCTGCTTCACACTTCCCCAAGGCTGGAAGAAATTCATTTCCACACCCCTAAGCATCTCCCACACAGGGGGTAACCCATTAGATAATTTAGTTGAAAGTAGCATTGATTCTAACTCAGGGGACCATGTTCAGCCAGCTCAAACTTGAATACATTCTTAGGAATACATTATGTATGAGGGTGTAGTTAGGCAAATAGAGTTAAAGAACAAAAAAAAAGCTGAATGTTGAAAGAGAGTCAAATTACCTGCCCTGCCCATACCACCATCCCAATACAGAACTTTTCTGAAGTTAATATGGATATGTGTTTCATGGAATAGGGGACTGGCAGGTGGCAATGTCTATACTGTCTGAAAAGGAGTGGTACATTTTGAAAGACATTCTCCATCAGGTGCTTCTTAACCAGGAGGGACATGTATAGCCACAGACAGGGTCAGGAGCACAAACCTTTGCACTCTGTCTTTGCTGCAGCCACTAAGAAAGAATTACAGCAAACTCAAAGTGAGTTGTCATGCCATGAAACACAAGGTTGTGCAAGGGTTGTCCAAGGGAAAGGGCAGCACTTCTAGAGAAATAAACCCAAATCTCTCCCAGACTGTGCCTAAAACATGTGCAAAGTTTCTGGAGATGTTGCTGCCATACACCAAGCTCTGAGGTCCTGCAGGTTTTCTGTCAAAGAGCTTTGATGCCAAAGATGTCAGGTTTGCAATTTTATAATTTGTCTTTTATTTTCTTATCTCCTTTTCTGAAAAAAAAAAGAGGAAAGAAATGTTTAAAAATAAGTTGATGAAGGATTAATTAAAAAGTGCCTTGAACTAAGAAAAGTAAAAAGCCATCAAGTGGACATGTAGAGGGAAAATGGTATAATGAAATGCTACATCTACATGATTAAGAAGTTAAAATAGACTATGAAAGAAAGGTAGTATTGAAGGCATAATAATAGGACTATTTCCAGCACATTTCAAACAAAAGGCTGGTAACATGGCTTGTGAAATATTTCTGAGATCAAAAGACAAAACCCTATCTCCTAGGAAGTTTAAAAAAAGTTAAAAGAAACATTTCTACTTGCAGAAGGAGGTAAGAGGCACCGAAAATGAACATTTTCTTCTCTCAAGCAAATGCTCTGGGTCAGCACACTTAGACCTAGAAGAGACACTTAGAGCCAGAAGAGTTGTGAAGGATTCACAACTGCAGGTTAACAGAAAGCCACAATATCTGCATTAGAAAAACATGGTTTTCCTTAGCCTGGCACAGTCCTGCCCTGCCAGCTTGAGAGGCAGAGCCACCAATATTTGGGAATGCCCTAGGATCACCAGGAGTAAGTGATGTGCAGAGGTCAATGCAGATGCCACTGTTACTCTGTGATATCTTCTGGGGGCAGCCAAGTAAATCCTGGTGGGGAAAGGGCAAGGGTTACTGCAGGCACTTTTCAAGGCACAGACATGATCACTGCTTTGATGCTCCCTCTATTTTTGGTGCAAAGCAGAGCAGTGTAGAGGTAAAACATTTTGAGAACATCATGAAATACCCCCAGTGCCTCAGCATTAGAGTTCTTCTCAGTGCAAACTTAATTACCTCCTCCATTAGCAGCCATCAGGCTGCTCTGTGGACACAACCACCCCCCGGTCATTTTGAAGAGCTAATCTGGCAATTTTGTCAGAGCCCATCTAGATAAAATTAATTGTGGAGTCAGGGTGTAAGTGTTGCAGAGTGGCTGTGTTCTGAAAAAAGCCCTTCTTCATCTCTCTGCCAGTCTAATCTTGTTTAACACTCCAGTATCAGCCATGCTGAAAAGACACATCAAGTCAAGCAATATCTTTTGGGGGTTTTTTGGGTTGGTTTTTTTTTTAAGAGACTGAATACTGTCACAAACAGCAATCACAGGCCAGGCTTGGAAACTTGCTAGCTCAAATACTCATTGACTGCAGTTGGAGTTTCATGTGTGAAGTACATGCAAGATCAAGCACAACCGACACCGTGACAATAGCACTTACAAAGGCACTTTATGCTTCAAAAATAACTTGAGAGCTGCAAGAGGAACAAAAGAATGTGCAGGATATTGTGCAATTGAATGGAGGTTCAGCATTGCTTTATACATTGCTTGGGCCACACACATTGGCTGGTTGGACTGGAAGGGCTACCAAGGCAAATCACTGTCTACCATTAAACACTGAAGAAAGACACAAAAGCCTGGGAGTTTTTCTAAAAACAAGAAAACAAAACATGAATTCTGAGAGTCAAAGCCACAACTTTTGAAAGAAACACACAGCTGTGGAAAGAAATAAGCCTTTGGCCACCTAAAGTTGTAAGACACGACAAAGCAGAATCTGTGGTTGGCACATTCCCAAATGCCTTGTCATAACCTTGTGCCACTGAGTTACAGTCTCTAGCATGACATTTTGAGAACTGTTGCTTTTCAAACAAAATCAGCAAAAGAAAGGAGATATAAATCATTAAAAGAAGAAGGAATGAGATTTTTGTAGCTCTTTGTGTAAGAGTGTGGCCATATTGGAATGCTGTAAAGAGCCTCAGATATACTACAGAGCTATGGTACAAAACAGGATTTTGGAAATTTGCTTAACCAAAAAGGGGAGAAAAGAAAAAATAAATCAAAACTCTTTGGGGCAAGATTTCAGAAAGGTTGGGGTTGCTTTACCTTTGCCTTCCTATCAGGGGAGCTGACAAAGAAGAGTTTGAGAATTTGAGACCTGCTGAGCTCAAGGATCTCTTCCAGTCTTCAAAAACCTTCTGGATTTATCTTCACCTGCTATGAGATGTATTCTACTGTCCCAGGCCAGGCCAGAAGAGACTATCAACCAGCAAAAGCAGAGTAACACCAGGAATAAAATCCTCCTCATGCATCTCAGTGAGCACGTTGGATGAATGCAAGTGACAGAGAAAATTTCATTTCCAAGTCCTGCTTCTCAACAAAGCTCCTGGATACAGGTGGAGAATGAAGGAAATGGGGCAGTATTTGCAGTGATTCCCTCCAGAGCACTGGGGTTGAATCACCCTCAGTGGGAACTTTTCTGACTTCACTAAAATTCACAATTTTAAAGCTACTAACCAAAAATCTGCAGCTCCCACCTGGGGTGTCCCCACCACTGCTGCTGTATCCTGTAGCAGGGATGATACCACCAAAGACCATCCATTCATCCTTCTTGGCAAGGTTCTTCTTTCCCCAAGGGTCTCTAAACAAATTTCCTTGTGTTTCAGGTTACAGAAATGCCAGGCTTTTCTGAACAACAAATACAGCTCACCAAATCTACCTGCTTTGTGAAAGATAAGGAGCAGGGAGAATCCCTTTGTATTTTCTTTTCCTCTAATTTAATTTGTTGTTCCTTTAGCAAGTATTGGATTTTGGTTTATATAAAGGTAAACGATGTTATCACACAAATCTTAATCTTATAATGGCAGCCTCCCTTGAATTGCTTGATAATTAACCTCTAGGCATAATGCTCATCTTGTTCAGTTATACCTTCATTACCATCAGATTCATTAATTTCATCCTCTGTGTGCTAAAACATCGCATGGTTAAAAGCAGCATTCAGCAATATTTAGGATCTTGGCAAGGTTTCCCATTCTTTGCTGAAAAAGTTGCAGGAGCAGTATTACCCCATGAAGATCAAGAAATTAATTTTTCCTTTAAAATCCCTGATATGTTCAGGTAATAGTTAAATGACATTATAATTAGTACTCAATTATTTAATTGTAATGTCAGGACATGCTGAGCATAGTGAATGGCCTTGAGACAGACACTGAAGGAGTTTTGCCAGGGCATGGCTGGGTGAGCATCATCCTCCTTCCTGCACAGCTGGAGAAGCTGGATCTGCTGCCACAGAGGGTGCTTAGCCCCTGGGGTAAGGGTTTCACTTGCTGAAACACCCCTGTCAGCAGCTGAGTTTGCTAATCCTCCCATTAGCTACGGCTTTGTAAGCAACTTGTCTTTTTTTGTTCCATAGTTGTTCTTGGCAGTGCCTTACATTGCCAGGTTGGACATAATTCCTCTACATTCTGATTCCATTGTGACTGTTTTAAATAAACCCCTTTGGAAAGTAGCCAAGAGATCAGTCAGACAGAGGGAAGTGAAGGATGGAAAGAGCCATTGAGGGTACAAGCTCCAGAGAATCTCTCTCCAAATGACACAGATGATGAGTCCAGACACAACAAAGTCATCACATCAAGACTAGCATTGTCTTTCCAGGGTGAACTCATCAAATTATCCTTCGTTATAGCTAGGGTTGAGTAAAACAGGGTGTCACACCATTTATCTTTAAGAGACTGAATAGTACCTGCTTGCAGTGTGGTTTTGAAGAACTTGCCTCACCCTCCCATACTAGTGGTACACTACTTCCAGATGTCCTTCAATCACAGAATCAACCTGGCCACGAAAGACCTCCAAGATCATCCAGTCCAACCCTTCAGTGGTCACCAGACCATGGCACTAAGTGCCACATCCAGTCTCAGCTTGAAAACCTCCAGGGATGGTGAATCCACCACCTCCCTGGGCAGCACATTCCAATGTCTGATCACTCTCTCTGTAAAAAAAATCTCTTCCTAATATCCAACCTAACCCTCCCCTGGCAGAGCTTGAGTCTGTGCCCTCTTGTCCTGCTGCTGGTTGCCTGGGAGAAGAGACCAACCCCCACCTGACTCCAACCTCCTGTCAGGGAGTTGCGGAGGGTGATAAGGTCTCCCCTGAGCCTCCTCTTCTCCAGGCTGAACAACCCTAGCTCAAGAATTGTAGTGTAAAAATGAAGAGTCTAAACCTACTTCTATATCAGATTATAAACTTCCATACAGCACCATCAGAACAAAAAGGCATTGTATGAACATCAGATATTATCAAACCTTTTCTCTGCCATATAGAACATTTCTGTGTTCTGTAACCACAGGAGGAACAAGTACATGGTTTATAAAAATAGCTGTACATGTTCCAGTCAGAGGCACAGTGACCAGAACAGCTAAGGCATCGAGCACAGGGATCTCTTTTTAGATTACTAAATTACATTTTATGTTATCAACACAGTATTTTAGCTTCTTAGTAAATCAACATCTTAGGCAACAGGTAAAGATTGACACACCACCACGTGTAGGTGAGAAGTGATGCAGCTGCCTTGGCAGCCAGTAAAACAGAGAAACATTCCCCTGATGTACTGAATATATTTGGTAAAGAAAGGAATTAAGTAAATACACATGCAAATATATATATATAGGCCAATTTAATCGAGGCCTTCAAACTCAAGTGCTAATATTTGTACAGCTTATGCTCTGCACATCTCTGTACTTTTTAGCTGCAGACAGCTTCATTCAGCAGAAAAAATAGGAGTTGCACTGGAAGAGCAGAAGTGTCTCTCTGGCCACTGGAGCACAGATGCAGAATGGAAAGTGGCACCACAACTATATTTGATGCAAGGGAGAGGTATAGTTGTTGCTTTAAATTTAGAATACCTGTTTATTTAATTCTGCAGAAGACATGTCCCCTCTACACAGCAATGATCTGGTAATTCAGAGGTGTCCTAGCACTGGGTTGTGGAAGTTTTCCTCTATAATCCTTTAGAAAAGCAACCCCAGACCTCTGCCATGTTACAAACCTGTACTTTCTCAGTGTCTTTTGGAGGTTTCTCATGGCTGATTGGGGACAAATATTTAACTGAGTAAAGGAGGAGTGAGCTGTGCTGATGTGCACAAGTGCTCCAGGTGACAACCTGTACCAGTCATGACTCCTCCAGAGAATTTGTCTTTTCTTTATAAGTAAATCATCCTGTTATTTACACGCTTGCCATCACATGGAGACCTTGTGGAGCCTCCTGTTATCTTTACACTGCTTTTCTCTGGGCTTTGGACCAGCTTTTAATGACACTTGTGAGTGACTAGTGTTGTGCTGGCACTGCTGCAGCAGGGATGAGAGCACAGGTTTGGCTACAGACTTCACAAGTGCAGGATCATGCCCAACAAATTAAATTAAGTTACACTGAACCCTGTGACCACTTAGGGACCATTAAAATGTCAGTTAATTAAAGCTGGATTTACCAAAGGTGATGAAACAAATTGTCATCTGTTAATCTGTCAAAATCTGAAACTGAAGTGCCCTGATCAGTTTAGGGGATAGTTTAAGGTGATCAGGCAGTGGAGCAGGTTACAGTTTTTCCACGTTTACTTGCCTTGGTAAAGCTGCTTCCTGCCACAAAAGCAAAAAAAAAAGCTTCCAAAAGTTAGTGATTCCCTCAGGAAGCCACAATGAGACCAGGTTCCACTAATAGTCCCATTCATAAATCATGAGATTTGGGGCATCAGTTGTAGCTTCATAAGATTAAAAATGTCAAGGAAAAAAACATTTCATTGAAAGGGTTCAATTAGTACTAAAACTGTCTAACAGTACAATTCATCAAGCATCTGATCTTGATTTTACCTGTTACTTTTACATTTCCTTGGGATCAAATCCAGACATTCTCTCATTAAAAGCAACAGGCCAACTGAAGAGGAAAGGTATTTTCTAGGGAGAGCAGAATTAGATGAATCTGCCCCCGATTTGTTTAAATGGCAATTATAAAAATGAGATAACTGTAAGAAAAGACACAGATTTCAGAACCAAAGACCTGCTCCTTAACAGCCACATTAAGAACCGGTGGCGTATGCATGTCTCATCTCACATATCTTTTCAAAAAAACTAATTAAAAACATGGCATGGTGTCAAGCTTTTGTGTAAGTCTAAATCTCATTTCCATAAACTAATAGAAGCTTTTTCTGGTTCATCAACAAACCAGTGACAGCACAAGGCAATCAGTCCCTTCCTAGGCTCCTGGGTTAGAAAAGAGAGATGCTAATAACCTCTTGGGCCTTATTTCTTGAGCTTCAGATGAAAAAGCCCTCAAGGTAGGAGGAAGGGTGAAACAAATAAGGGGCTCTGGTTTCTACCAAGAGTAATTATTTGCCCTGCAATCACCTGCACGTGCTCAACAAAATCTTACTCTCTCCCCTCCAGAAATTTCTAAATGTTACTTACAGAGTTGAGTAGTTTGTGGGTAATGCCATTGAGGCTTGAAATTTAAATGTTTCCATTAGATTTGAACCCCAGAAGTCAGCATCAACTCACCCTTCCTTGGCACAAATGTTAAATTTTTCCTGGCATCCTTGGCATGTTGCAGCCAGAGAGACAACCTCAACCTCCTCCTTTTTTACTTCCTCCATCAGTAAGGAATGACTCCTGCCTTGAGTTTTTTGAGGGGATTAGAATAGGCAGAGAATCAGACTGTAAAGTGGGGTAAATTGTAGAATCATTTAGGCTGGAAAAGCCTTCCAAGATCACCAAGTCCAACCATTAGTCCAGCTCTGCCAAGGACACCACTAAATCATGTGCCTAAGTGCCACATCTACGTGGCATCCCTCCAGGGATGATGACTCCACCAATGCCCTGGGCAGCCTGTGCCAATGCTTGACAGCTCTTACAGGGCAGAAATTTTCCCTAATATCCAATCTAAACCTTCTCTGGCACAACTTGAGGCCATTTCCTCTTGTCCTGTTGCTTGTTACCTGGGAGAAGAGAACAACCCCCACCTGGCTAAAACCTCCTTTCAGGGAGTTGCAGGGAGCAATAAGGTCCTCCTGAGCCTCTTTTTCTCCAGGCTGAGCCCCACCAGCTCCCTCAGCCTCTCTTCATCACACTTGTGCTCCATCCAGACCCTTCCCCAGCTCCCTCACCCTTCTCTGGACATGCTCCAGTGCTTCAGTATCTTTCTTACAGTTAGTGGCCCCAAAACTGAACATAGCTGAGTTCATCACAACTCTACGAGGTCAACACTTGCTTCATTTAAGCTACAACACCACAGTACACAGGTTTTGCCCCCAAGATCAATTTAAAGGCTCCTCCCTCCTATTCTCTGGGGTTCAGCTCACTGCTGCTTCAGGCACCTCCTAACAGAGAGGAGATGCCAAACTACACAACTTGCAAAAATACCTTTTAAAATCTCCACCTTCTTGTCTGCAGCTTCTTTTCATCATGTATCACCAAATGAGGGGCTCAGGTAGGATGACACTGAAGAACAGAGCAGGGAAGATTTGTGTCACAGTACTTTTGATCTCAATCTATATGCAAAACACAGCACAGGTGCTGGAATTATGAAGTTGCAGTGCTTGAGAAGACAATATTTTCATGTTTTTTTTCCCGAAGTCACTCTGCATTGCAAACAGCTCTAGCTAGCCAGGCTCGCACTCATTTGCTTGGCTGTGCTGACCCCCAGAGCCCAATGCTCTGCACAGCACATCCCAACCCAAATCCCACCCAGTGGCTCTCCAGTTTTCCACCCACAGCCACTATAGTATTCCACGAGATTTTGCTGGAGTGATTGCTCCCACAGGCTGGCAATGATTGCACCCTGCCAGCGCCAGAGAAAACAGAAATTTACCCTGTGCCAACTCAAACTGCAGCATGTGTGAGAAACTGCAGAATTAACTAGATAAGGGGAGGAAAAATTACATAGGCATTACAATAAAAGCACATAGAGAAACTCCTGGGGAAGCTGCCTGATTATATCCAATATCTCCAGCAGCACACCTGGCAAAACCCAAATTATCACAAGATAAGCACCCACTGGGGCAGAAAAGAATTCTTTATTTCTGCTGTTTGAGTCTGGAGGAAGCTGATACTATTTGCTACTCTATATTATACATTTTTGGGACTCTAATCCCAATTTCCTGAAACAACTGTTTGCCATATTAACTTTCAAACATACCAATCAGACATTATTAAACACACAGAAAACAGAGATGGACTCATTTGGATTAATTATTCTTAGGTGGTTACTGCATAAGAGAAATTGTTTAGAACACAGTCACAATGTTATAACCACTGTGATGAGGATGAAAACTTCCCCAGCACATAAGGACACTGGAAACCAAGTGACTCCTCATTTCTTTATTGAGAAAAACACACTTCACTAAGTGTCTTTCTCTTGCACATAGCACTAAAAAAACCTATATAGCTTCTTTTATCCAAATTCAAGTCTCCTTGTGGATGAGGATATAAGGCTCATTTTCTAAGCAACTTTAATATACCCACATACTTTTTTACCTTTTAAAGCTCAATGCCACCTTCAGCCTACGGGAAAAAAAAAAAAAAAGAAAAAAAAAGGTAGTTTGTCTTCATTTTTCACAACCCAGATGGGAATTATCTTCCCTCTCACCCCTTCACAAATGACAACCTGATAAATCTCTTAGAATGTCTATATAACCTCCTGTGAAGACAGTTATCTTTCTCCTTGGCTGTGCACCCCAACCTCTGCCACTCTCTGTGTCACTCTTTAGACTGACACTTGTCTCCTCAGCCACTGCTGTAGCTCAGGAGACATCTCTGAGCAAGGGCATCACCCCTGAACCCCCTTTGCCACCAGCCTGAGGGACACCTGGTGGAGCAACAATGTCCTTCCCAGCTGCAGGGCTGGTTGTCATTGCCACTGTGTGCACACAGGGGACAAAGGAAAAGTGTTGAAGCATGAAAATGAGAAAGAAAAAAAAAAAGAGTTATAATGAATAGGATCCTGGAAAGGAACCAGAGAGTGGCATCTCTTGATGTATCATTCAGGACCATGTACTACTCAGAAACCCTGTATCAGCAAACAGACTGATAGCTCTGATGGATCACCCATGCTGGGACAGCCCAGAGGGAACCAGAACTCCCACCTGAACTGAGCTGGATCCTCCAGCAGCAGCACCTTGGCTGCAACCACTACCTCAGTTCATCCCACTGCCAGCAGGATTACAGCAGGAAGCTCCACATTCCTTCAGTCAGCACCTGAGGCTGCAATATTTTGCCATAAACAAGTGTATTAAATGCTGCAACTAGTTAAATATAGAATTCAGGAAAACATCCAGCTCCAAGGACAGGTTAAGCCAAAAAGAAAGTCTGTGCTCCTGTCCTCAATGCACCATCTCGTAGGAAAACATCTCCTACACTTAAGGGAGGGATCCCAGAAGTTTTTCTTCTTCCAGCATAAGCATTAGGGATGCAGAGAGAAAGCACAACAGAGAAAACAGAAGACTTCACTGTGATGTTGCACAGATAGAACCTCCACCTACAAAACACCTGACACAAGACTCGTTCACAGCAGGAGAAGCTGCACCCACCTCTACCCAACCACAAACCACCCAGGCCTCACAGGTGTTTTGGAAGGATAGAGTCAGACAGAGGGAGAAGCAGCACTGGGAGTGTAGTTTCTCTGATGCTGCCTGCACAGATCTGGCAGTTGGGACTCACCAGCAGGAGTTACTTGTCTTTAAAGATCCTTAATAAATATCAAATGAAGTCTTAGGCTACATTTCTGTCCCAACACAACTCTGATGTCAAGAACAGGATTTCAATTATATTTCTGCACTTGTCCAGTGGGACAAACTCACCATTGGGTGAGATAATATTGTAGAAAGAGCATAATGTAAAGAAATATAAGAAATACATTGAAAACTAACAATTAAACCTCTTATGGTTAGAGAAGAAGGACAGATGCTTTGGGACAGGTGTTGTACATCCTTTAAAGAGACCCTTCAGATTGAAAAAAAAAAGGTACCTCTAACATTGAAGGCCTCTAATTTACTGAGCAATATGCTTAACAGAGGCTGTGGAGATTTGCAGTGAAAAAAGGAGGAAGCTCATGATAACACAGTTATCAGTAAATCGAGGCCAAATCAAATGCATTGAGCTTCAGCAGCTGTGCCAATTAAATCTCATTCAATTTGCTGAACAAGAACGTTAACATTAATCACTTTGGCAAATTTCTTGGAATATTTCGTGTCACTAAGTAGTTAAGTGCTTTTGCACTTGTTTACAGTGCAGAATAACATTCTAGGAAGCAATATCATTAGTCACTGAGCAACTGCAGGATGCTCTGGGGACCCTGAGTAGCTCATGGCAGTGTTTCTTCAGTGGTCCTGTGCCTTCTACAGTCTTTTTTGGAAGTAACCAACTGTACTTTTTTTTAATTGCAAGCATTCTTTGCCATCATAGGGCACCCTCAACACAGCCAAAGAACAAGCCACCAGTCAGGGCAGAAGCAATTTTACCATCTGGATGCTCCACAGCCATGTCCCATCTCCAGCCAACATCAACACTGCAGCTTGGGGCACAGGGAATCCTGCTTTGGCCTGATTTATTCATTTGGGCCTAATCATCTTTGATTATATGCTGAAGTTTCCATAGATGAGGCTGTTTCCTGCCCTACCTTTGATTCCAGTTCCAGATGATTCATACACCAAATTATACAGCATTGCTGCTGCAGAAGAGGCACAGCTCACCTTGGGTTATTCCAAATCATTCCAGCATCAAAGGTGGGAGCTGCTTTTCTGAACTTGCAACCCTGCTGGGTAAGTTTTCCCCATATTTCCTTTCCTTTCCCCTTTTCTTTCCTCTCTGCAGAAGTTCCTACCCTTCTGAAGTGAATGAGGCAGGGTGGCAGCTACTGCAAGGGTGAAATCTGGGGTGGAACACATGTCAAAAGATTAAAATGTAGGATATAAAACAAAACAATAATGAGAAAAATAAATCAGGCAGCAATATCAAGGTAGTGAGATTTCTTCTTGTATTGCAAAGGCTTTTCTTTAGCCAGTGGTTCATAGATTTATAGATTTACCAGTTTAAACATGAATAAAAAGGAGCCAACTGTGCAGGAGACAAGTAATTTTGAAATACAATAAGGAATAATTGCAAAGTCCCACAGGCTGCATAGAACAACCCACAATATGTCATTATCTGTTCATCAGGTGATTAAATTTCAGGATCCCACGTGGTAAATTTGATGTCATACATTGTATTAACGGATGAGGCACAAGGAAAATATCTGGAAAACTGGAGAACTCAGTGAGATGTATTGTAAGCATAAGGCAAAACGAGTTGGGCAACTTGTTTCATGTGTTACTTTATGGTGTTATTAAGAAATATTGAGCCCATGGGAGTAAACTCTCCTTTTTCATGTTTTCTCCCTTCTTAATTACGTTCACCATAAGGTTCTGTCTTCTGCCACTGATGCCCTGAGTAAAGGGTTTTCCCACCCCCAAGAAAATGCTCTTCTCCTGCACCCCAGCAGGAAAACAGACTCTAACTTCTCTGGTGGTTTAACCCCAGCAGCCACCAAACCCCATGCAGCACTTGTTCACTTCCCCACCAGCAGGATGGGGGAGAGAATCAGGAGGGTAAAAGCTAGAAAAACTCATGGGTTGAAATAAAGACAGTTTAATAGAGAAAGCAAAAGCAAAGCAAGGAATTAACTCACTGCTTCCCATAGGCAGGAGGTGTTTAGCCATCTCCAGGAGAGCATGGTCCAGCACGTGTAATAGTTCCTTGGCAAGACAGATGGCATCACTCCAGATGTCCCCCCTTCCTCCTACTTCCTCCCACCTTATATACTGAGCATGATGTCCTATGGTATGGAATATCCCTTTGGTCAGTTTGGGTCACCTGTCCCAGCTGTGTCTCCTTCCAACCTCTCAAGCACCCCCAACTCCCTTGCCAGTGTGGCAGTATGAAAAGCAGAAAAGGCCTTGACTCTGTGTGAGCTCTGCTCAGCAATAACAAAAACATCTCTGCATTATCAACCCTGTGCCCTGCACAAATCCTAAACATAGCTTCATACCAGCAACTGTGAAGAAAGTTAACTCCAGCCCAAACCAGCACAACTTCCCTAGGAAAAGGAGCAAAGCAGAGTCCAGAACAGTGCTCAGCACCAGGGCAGCCTCTCCTCTCAGCACCTTTATGGCCCCATGCCAAAGGGCACAAAGAAAACCCAGGGTTTGTATCTGCTGCAATTAAAGAGGGGGAAAAAAAAAGCCAAGTGGAGTGATGAGATTGTTCCTTGCTGTCAGAAGCCAATGAAATCAAAACAGAGACAGAAAAGTTTCATTAGTCCAGTTTTTATTCAAATTAAATGATGGGGAACTACAGTGTGATTTTCTTCCATAATATAAATATGTCAGTGAAGAATGTTTCTTGAGTCGTTGGTCACACTGGACAAGACAGCTGTCAAGAAAATTACTTTGCAAAGTCCTTGGTCCTCCACACTCATGCAAAAAATTCTTTAATTTAAAAAAACAAGCTTAAACAGTCAACCAACTTCTTATGGCTTCCTGTCAGCCACTGAACCAACAAAGTCTGTGTTACAAAACCAAAAAAAATTCACACCCAAGTAAATTATTTCACAATCATTCGTTACTCTTAAGGGTATTTTTATACATAAAATATACAAATTAAAACTCTCAATATTTATTTCTCATCACTGTAGAGGAAAATAATTTATGAACCCATAAGCAAAGATAAGGGGAGATTGAAAACAAGTTGAGTTAGCCCATATTCAGACTATAATGCCTAGCACACTCCCCAACACTGCAGCATTGAGCAACAAATTATGCTCATGTGAATGTGATTTGTGTGTATGATGTTAAGCCAAAGGGGCAACTGCTTTGATAACATGTTAGTAACAAATCCCAAAGGTTATAACCAAGCTGCATTTATCTGTTGAACCATCATGTTAGCTTGCTGAACAGGCATCACACCTTGCTGGATCCTAAAGATTTTGGTCTCCAAACACTGCAGAAAGAACAGGATTAAGCTTTCATGGTGGTGTCATGTAAATGCTGCCAAGTGTGTTTATAGTAATTACATGCTGTACACATCTGTACAAAGAAAATGTTTGGGTAAACTGAATGAACTGAAAATGGGTTTTAATCACCTCAAATTTATCTATTAGGCACAAATGGGAAAAATGGACTTGATTCAAACTTGCCTTAAACAACAGATTGCTTGAGGCAAATCCATCCTGCTTTGCAAGCCCAGCAGTGTGTGCAGCCACACGTGATGCTGTTGGGGTTTGGGGGACACAGCCCTGGGGAGGTTTCTCTGCAAGGGCAAAGCCACCTTGGGGAAACCCAAGGTCAGAATCCTGCAAGGGATCAGCACAGCATCACCCCAAAAAGAGATGACAACAGAAGGAGCTGAGGAAAGCCTTCATATTCCCAGTGGCCCCAGTTTGGTGTGTAAAGCTTTTACTAAACCTCCTGCAACAACTTGGCTGGTTTTGGCAGCCTGGGGGGTTGCACTCATGCTGTTGTGGGCAGGGCACCTCCATCTTCAACAGCTCATGCAGGAGCTAAGAAACAGAACTGCTGAAAGAGTTTGTCCCCCAAACTGACCAGGAACCAAACACATGGCACAGGAAAAATTAGAGTATTGAAATAGTTGCAAAATAATGAATAATCTAAGAGCTTACTGGTGACTGAGGTAATGGATTTGAGTCTATCTCATAATGTGGAGCCCAATGCTGTCCTTCTACCACGTTAGAATCAACACAAGAGCTACCCCAGATCTTCCTTACAACACAGCATTTCTTGTGCAGAGAACAGGCAGAGTCACACCTACATCATGGCCAGCAAAACCAGCTCTGGAGTGCATGGATTAGATCCAGGATTTAACACAAGTGTCATTGACAACCATAAAAAGCAATCCAAAAAATTATTTCAAATTGTCTTATAAAAATATGTACAGTAAAATTTGTTAGCGCTAGTGCTACGTTTTCAGTCCTAGAAAAAGGCAATCTGTAAAGGATCTGGCTCAGGTGCTGAGAATGAACAATACAAACATGAAACCACATGCCAAAGACAAATTCCAAAAAGCATTTTGGGGAGGGGGTGGGGAGAGGGGTATACAGCTGGTTCATCACATGTTATGGTTGTTCATATTGCATAGCTGGAAAACGAGGTCACTTGACTTGCATAACACTGCAACGTTTGAGAAGGAAAGAAAGAAAGAAACGTGTCATTTGCCATCGAGGAGAACTGGCTGCAGCTGGGAACAGCATCACTTGTCCCTGGGCATGGGCTGCAAGTCCTAGCCCTGTCCAGCAAGCCACAAGCTCTAGGCCAGCAGTGGGCAGAAATGCCATTTTACAATAGCAGAAAAACCCCCAACCTGTTTTCCTTATAAGCAAGGAAGGTTTGTGAATAGATGGATAGCAGGGGATAAAATTCTACCACCTTCAGACATACCCACTTTTCACATCTGACAAACACAGCAAGTTTCAAGCTTGCACCTCTCTCGCAGTACCTATTGGTTTTTATCTCCAGCCACATAAACTCAGTCTCTGGATACTCATGGCCTTTGCTCCAGGGAAGGCTCAGATGTCAGAAGGTTGGCTGGTAACTGTTCCCAACTGTTGGACTATATAGTAGCTTATACAGTAGAACATTTAGTTTTATGTCTATACCAGACCTAACAAGGGCCATGTGTGCCCAAATGCTTGTCCACCCTTGTCCAGTCACCTCAGCATAACAAGAGATGCTACCTCTGACCAACACAATTTGCCTGGGCCATTTTATGCTTTACTCCCACAGGCTGCATGAAAGGGAACCACCTTTGGGCCAGTGAATTCGAGTCTGTCCAAACTGAGACCTCATCACCTTCCTTATGACACTGTAAAGATTAGTCTCAGGACTCTGATCCAAAGGTAGTTGCAGTCAGGGATACATTCCTACCAGCCTCAATGGCTTTTACAGTAAGCAACACCTCACAGAAGAGCAGCAGGACACACTATTACTTTGGCACGTTTCACTGCAGATTGTAAAACTTGAAGCAAAAGGTTTAAAGGGTATTATAGAAAATACTTTTTATTTTTTTATCATTATTTGCAAGACCTCTGAGCTGACATACAGTGGAAGGGCAGACATTAAGAATAATACTGTCTTTTCTTTGGGCAGTTTGCTTTTGTTTGTGAAAAACAAGAACATCCAAAGAGGAGTGGGAGGTACCTAACCTTCCCCAGGAAGGCCAACCCCTCTGTTGGGGTAGGTGCTGTTTCCTTCATCTTACAAGGACATTGTCCACTCAGACACCAAAGATCTATGTAGTTACAGAAGTGACCCACTCCTTTACAAGAGCTGCACAAGATGATGTAGCTTAGATCATTCTGAAATACACTTTCATCTTTTCAACTGTCAAAGGTCACACAGAGTCTTTTTGATAGCAAATCTATGAAGACAAAAACCAGCAGAACAACACTGGCCAGCTGCCCTCAACAAAAAGCCTCAACTGAGCTACAGGGGGGAAAACAAACACAAAAACTCAAACAACAAATAACAAGAGTAGAGAAAATCTTTTTCTTCACTAGTTCCCTTAGCTAGGGAGCTTCTGGGAGCTCAACCCTGTATCAGAAGCTCTCAAGGAGACACAGAGAGGAATTTGAAATTCAAACAGCTTCTTAAAGAGAAAACTTCAAAAATTTGGGATGTAAGCAAGAAGCTCCTTTACAGCTGGATCTAGATTTGTCTGTTTTGAATCATCTTATGAGTTCTTCATACTAATAGAGGAATGCTTTCAGTAAGGGCAGGATTAAAATAGCAATTACAGTGACAGTGATTAGTTAATCTCCATGCTATGGAAGCTTTAAAACACTGCAGGTATTTTACTTGGCTCATTAATCCCTGCTTGGGTGACAGAGGGTTCTCACTGTATGGAATGTCTCTACATTAATGGCACCATAAGGTATTTTTTTAACATCTAAATGCTCTATTATGAAATGGCATTGAGATGCTGGACAGAGCTAGAACTGGGGCTTTCAGCACAGCTGAAATGCGTGGGTTGGGGTTATTTTCTATTCAAGCAACATTTGTTTCACAGGAGCAATAAACCCCATGGGAGCAGCATGTGTTTTGTGGGGCTGGGAAGTTCTGTGTGGTTCAGGTGCTGACGCTTCAGCCCCAGGGAAGGCACTGCCCAGCAGGTCCCACCACGTACAGCACACAGCATTCATGGCAAGTAGAAAAATCACATGGTATTTATTTCCACCATAAGACAAGCATTTCAGGGAGACATACAGCAGTCCAGGGGCATATACAAACGTATGACTGAGACAGCGTCACACTTGAGCCAGAGCACCCTGTTCCAGTCCATTTCTGCTGACTGTTTTTCTCAGCTGGAAATCAGAAGTTTCCACTGCCAGTAGTAAAGTTCACCCTCCAGGCACAGTGAGTAAGTAGTTCAACCGACAATGTGCACGGAGCATCAGTAGTGAAGAAATCCAGAAGTGTTCCTTTTTACTCACATGCCCAAACGTAGCAGTTCTGTTTCACACAGAAAATTCTGCGCCTGCAGTCCAAGCACAGTGTTTATCTCAGGACACGTGCCATTGAGAAGAACAGCTGATTGCACCACAGATAACAAGCAACACCTCGTGTCTAGCACAGAACATGTCCCCAGAGGGATTTTTCACTTGGCTATGCAATCCACCACAGAGCAGATGATGCTTGTAACGTATCACTTGTCATGCTAAGACATTAACAGCAATGAGATGGGTCAAGTCAGAGGTCAGTCATCTTCCCAACACCACCTAGCTGGATCTGCTTCACTTCTGCTCCTCACATTGGCTTGATCATGTGTCACAAGGGTTTGTGAATCACAGCCACACCTGTTGTAAGAACAGACAGACAGTTATCACAGGAGCAGCTCCTGGGTTGCCATGTGGCTAAGATCATCCTGCAAAGTCAAAGACCAGCAACCACCTAGCAGAGAGAGGTGTCTCCTATTTCTGTGAAAGTTTCATCTACTGAAATCAACATAAAACATACAAAAAGGTAAAATGAAAGCTTCAGGAGGCACTACCCTCAAGTTTATGAATGACCCCAGCTGTTGCCAGCTCTCCCACTGACTGTTTACCTGCATAACTTCTCCCTGTGCTCATGCTGGTTGGCAATAACGTCCACTTGTCTGTGATGGGGTTGTAGTATTCCACTGAGGCCAAATTGCAGGAACCATCATCACCTCCCACCACGTAGAGGAGACCGTTCACCGCACACACACCTCAAAGCAGAGCACAGATGGTGAGGCACAGGCTAACTCATTCTCCAGTGACACATCACCTGCCACATTCTGATTCATTCCCAAGCAGGTACCTCACGTTCCATTTTTAGCCCTTTCTCACAGTAACGATCACCACTAGCACATTCAACATATTAAAAACATTACAGACAACTGAACCCAACACTGCAGAAAAGCTTGTTGTGCTTACCTGCATTTCTTCGACACATATTCATGTCTGCCACTTGCTTCCAGGTGTTTGTCCCTGGGTCATAGACCTCCACACTCTTCCTCACCAAGGGCCCGTCGTGACCCCCAGTAGCGTACAGCAGCCCACTGAGAACACCAACACCTGCCAAACACACAGCTGAGCATCAGCCACAGCCACAGGGGAAGGGCTGCATGCCCCTGGTTCTTTTACTGGATGTTGTCTTGGCCTCTCCAAGGCACCTCCAACTCATGGGCCACACGTGCCACAAGATCACCACGCACAGGGTCACCTCTCCCCCCAACCACCACCTGGCACTACAGCAGCCTGAGCAGTAATGCCTGGCAGATGTTCCCCTCTTTCAGGGCTGTAGCTGTCAGGAAGTCCAAGATCAACAGTCTAGTCCCACAACATTCCTCTGCCTTTATTCCATCACTTTGGACTGACTTGCTCTGTGCCTCCCTGACCATTGCCTCCCACCCCACATTGCTTCCATCTGCATGATAGGGCCCTTCGCTTTTAGCCTGATTCCCAATTCCAGGAGTTTTATTTTTGTTTTCCCTCATGCCTTTGGGCCACATTACCTCATTCCTCAGATGCTCTCCCTCTTCTCCAGTTCTTGAGGCTGCCAATGGGTTCCTCTCCCCTCACTCCCACCCCCAAGCCTGGCACCACTTGGAACAGGCAAGGTGCCCCTAATGCCACCTGCCCAGCCACTTTTGCAGGTCCCTGTCTGAATCTCTCAGAAGGACAGGGATCTGAAGGGTACTTCTGCCTAATATGAAGTAAATTAATTAAAATGTTCACCAATCCATGAGAGTTAATACTTCCAGCAACATATCTTCGTTAATAGGTTCAAAGGCCTCTATCAAAATTAACAAGGTGGGATGTTAGTCAAACAGAAACACAGATCTGAATTGCATCATTTCAACCACAGGCATTAACCAGCAGGACAGTCCCTGGGCCCTGATGATGGAGGGAAAGGCACAGAACCTGTGTGCCAGGAGGAAAGGGGCACTGCCAGCCTAACACCAACAGGTTTTCAGTTTGGTCCCTGTGCAAGGATCTTCCCTGTTCTGTGCAGCACAGGGAAACAGAGGACAGGATCAGCTCTGGTGAGCCAGAGAGCAGGCACCACTCAGGCTCTGTAGCTCCTGTGCCACATGAACATCTGGTGGTGTATTACATGCCAAAAATACAATGCTCTGAGGCTTGCCACAGTCAGCACAGCATGGCACAGACCACAACAGCTGCCATGCTCCACCTGTGGGACAGCAACACAAGGCTGTTCACAAAAATTCTATACTTTTCAGAAATACTGTAACTAGCAAACTAATTTAAGCAAGTAAAAGACTTGGAAACACTCTTAAGCTTTTCCATATAAAACTGCCTCCCTATACAGTGAGACAGAGCACACACAGACAGGACATCCCTGCCAGGAGGGGAAAGAGAATCCCCCAGTTGGTCTGCAAAGCCTGGAAGTGTTCAAAAACTGTGCAAATGTGGCACTTGGGGACATGGTTTAGTGGTGAACACAGCAGTGCTGGGTTAATGGCTGGACTTGATGATCTTAAAGGTCTTTTCTAGCCTAAATGATTCTATGATTCTATGAAACTTGGGCAGCATCTATCTGCACATGCCCATAGCCTGGACTGGGGTCACTCCAGGGACTTGGGGACACCTGTCCTCACCCCCACTAGATGTCAGCATGGGGACAGCAGTGCTGGCAGCACTGAGCACAGTGTCATTTCTGGAGCTGTACAGCAGATCGTGCTGCAGCACTGCTGGTGATGAGAGGCACTGGGCAGTCCCTTCCTCGTGCCTGCTGGATCTGGGTGACAGCCAGAGCTTGAGAAGCTCAACTTCCAGGAGGGGAACAAAAAACTACAAAGCAATTTGGCAGGTAAGTATGAGCTTTCCAAACAATGGACTTGCTACATGGAGATAATACTTGCAAAGCAGCGAATGTTTCAAACACAGAAAATTCACTAAAATCCATCTCACTACAGGCACAGACTGTTCTGCTGTTTCAACATGCTGTCAACAATGAGATACTCATTTTGCTGTCCTGCAGGGTTGTACTGGGCTAGGTTTAAGCATCAAGCAGATACTACAAACTGCTTCACAGAATTCAAACCAACGGTGCGTGGCTGTATTTGCCTCACCTGGAGTTACAGGAAAGGCAATGGAGTGAGGAAAGAAACACAGGGTGTAGAGAGAAGCCTCTCAACTGTGCAGCTCAGAAGGGAACTCCCACCACAGCTTAACCTGCAGGGTCACATCAGCCTCCAGGCTTGGCTGCCTCTGGCTAACTGCACAATTTAACATCAGGGAGGACCCATGGTACATACTGACTAATAGCACCAACACATTCCATTTCACCTGAAGATGCAAAGGATAAGAGCTCTTTTCCCTTTCAGAGGGCAACAGCCACAGAGAAAACAAGTCCCTACCAGGCCTAACATCGCATAGTAAGTTAGAAACCATTAAGACTAGAATATAATCCTTTTATAATATGTCCTTTCCTCTAATCCTCCAGATCATCAACTCTTGCCACCCAAAAATGCACTAAAAACTAGCTTAGCAGGGGCAATCTGAGATGGATTTTATTACCCTGCCATCTGCACATCACCCAGTGTGCAGATGTGCTTTGCACTGCAAAGCACCCACTGGATGCTTGCAGGAAGATCCAAAATGAAAATCCATCTGACAAGCCCACAATGACAGGAGAGGGGAGGGTGCAGTTTGGCTGCCCAGTGCCCAGCTGAGTCTGCAGCTGGCAATCTGGAGAGAGAACTCTTTGCTTACAAGTGAGATACATCTGTTAGCAGGGCTGCTTAGAGACACTCGACATTATTTCATTAATCCAGAAATGAATCTCAATTTGGCAGATTTTATCAAAGTCAGGATTGCTGCTAAGAGCTTCCAAGCAATTATGTTTTTTCCCCCTCATAGGAAGGAGGGCAAACAACAGGTTGCACTTGCCAGCCCAGCAGTGCCAAACCATAGTTTTCCTTCCCCTGCACAAGCAGAGAAGAACCCAGTGCTCATCTGGGCGCAGTAGGACAAGAGGGCACAGACTCAAGCTCTGCCAGGGGAGGTTTAGGTTGGACATTAGGAAGAGTTTTTTTACAGAGAGAGTGATCAGACATTGGAATGTGCTGCCCAGGGAGGTGGTGGATTCACTATCCCTGGAGGTTTTCAAGCTGAGACTGGATGTGGCACTTAGTGCCATGGTCTAGTAACCATGGTAGGGTTGAACTCAATGATCTTGGAGGTCTCTTCCAGCCTGGTTGATTCTATGATTCTATGAGGGAGTCAGTACCTGCACCGCTGCGCCGAGTGCTCATGTCTGCGACGTAGGTCCACTCGTTGGTGGCTGGGTTGTACTGCTCCACGGTACTAAGGCACTGACGAGATGCTCCATCGTATCCCCCCACGGCGTAGAGTTTACCTGCAACAGACACACGTTGGCATTGTGGCTATGAAGGATTTACCATCACACACCTGGCAGCCCCAGGTGAGAACAGAGCATGCCTGAGGGATGCTTAATCCTGCTAGAATGTCTGGGGAAAATCCTAGCAAAGGGATCTGGAGTAGACTCACAAGCTTGTGCCTGTTTGTAAAGCTGTTAAAACTGTCAAATAAGACAAGGATAGAATACAACAGCTTAATTAGAAGCCAACGGCCCTGAGGGTTTTCTGAATTACTTGTTGGCCCAGGAGAAGAGGGAGCATCAAAGCATGTTCTGGTGATTGAGCATTTCCTCCCATTCAGGTGCCACAAGGCAAGGTGTGTTGTCAAAGGCTGACACTGCACATTAATTACAGTATCACAAGAGCAATAAACACACAATAGCCTCTTATAATAACACAATACCTGCAAGGAAAACTAGACCTGATTTTGAAGACCCTGGGCCAAGTGAAAACCCAACAATGCTGCTAGCACAGCTGAGGCCAACCTGTTCACCTGGGCTAAATGATCACAACATGGGATAGCCCAGGAGGTCCTCACAGCACAGTGGATCTGTCCCTCCCAACCCCAACTCAATGAGAGCTGAATAACATACACCTACTGAGACCAGAGAAGCACAAGCAGATACCATGGGACTGCATCATACATCAAAACCAAGGCTGATACTCCACCACATCCTTTGTTTCCAGGCCTGACTGATACTCTCTCCTTGCCTCCCTGTATCATCTGTCAGCTTGTTTTGCATTTAGGCAGTAAACTCTCTCGGCAGAGAGGGATTCTTCTTATTAAAGCAGCTAGCATAAAGGCATTCTGGTTCAAGACCAGGCCTCTTAGACACTACAACAAACCATTAATAAAGTTCACCAAACATGTAGAAAAAGTCTAACCTATATTTTTGTTCAAAACCCAGGAATAAGATCCATTTTCAATCCATAACAGCAGATTCTGAACACAAATGAGCTGTGCAGTTCTTTGCATGCACAAGACTCCCACCAGCAGTTAGCACCTTCGGTCTTAGGCTTTTGCATCCTCCTGTCTCCTGGATGTTTGCAAGGCTCCAAGAAGAAGCCAGCTCTTTTCTTGCTCCCTCAGGTCCACTCATGGCCTTCTTCTGCATCTTCCTGTCTCTATAAACATTTCAAACTCTTATTTGTGCTGTTGGTCTGACCCACGTGGTGTTAGTCAATGAATCAGGCAGGAGTGCCAGACCAAGCAAGACAAGATAAAGCTGCCTGACTGGCATCAATTATTAGGTACTTTCAGTACCCACAGACATTGGATCAATCTTCATCACATTCACATGAACCCAGACTAACTGCAGGCTGCTGCTTGTTCTCTGCACCAGTGTGATCAGCTCTTGTCCCCATCACTTGCCCTCATTTATTTTATCATGGACTTCATTATGTGCAACACTTATTTGTGCTTTCAAACAAAGCAAAGGAAAAGGATTTCATAGGTCTCCAGTAGAAAATTCATCCACAGAAATGCATCTCTCAGGTCCATACTTAATATTTGTTCTGCATTCAAGCCACTTTAGCAACCTCCAATGACTGCCAGCAGCCCAGTACTTCCCAAACATGGGCCAATTTTGAAGGAGATGCTTCTTAAGTATGCAAATTTAGCACAACCACCGCTATTTAATCTGAGTTTATCTCCCTCCCTCTTCTCACATAAACACATTTCATGTAAGTAAACACATTCCACATATTTCCCACACTAACAGGTCAAACCAAACCACTTTAAACCATGGTTTATAACAAGACTCGTGCCAGCAGCTGCTCCACACTGCACTAATTGGAAACTGCTCCACTTAAGATAAGGTCAAATAAAACCTTTCACTTGCTTCAGAATTATTTTGCTGCAGGAAGAAAAGGTCCCTACCTAAACTGCACATTCTCCTGGATCCAAACCAAGCTGCTCAGCTCCAGCTCACTCAAGCTTGGTGCTGACACAGAGGTGCCAGCAGCTGCCACCATCCCCCCCTGCAACCTCTCCTCCCACCTCACTCCAAGCTGCTGCAGCACCAGCCTTTGCTATCGTCAGTCCCTGCTCATTTAGGAACCAGAGCAGAGCGTGCTGTGCCTCCTGTCAATAAACACAGGTTTTAGTATTCCTGCCAAACCACCAGCTTGGGGCTGTGGGACAAACTATGTTCCTGTTTCTCTCACTGAGCAGATTTTCCATGATGGGTATTCCATCCACGCAGCATCTGCCTATAGCAACAGCATCTACTGCACAGCAGTTTAGATTTCTCTCACAGCCCAGGAAGAATAAGGCTTCAAAGAAACCTGCACACACCTAATGGTATTCACAGGAGGCATGGGCTGGTCTGATACAGGTCTGAGGCTCATGGAAAGCTATTCATGATTTTTCACTAAGATAAGGAGGAGAATGGAAAAAGCTTCAGCAATTACATCATATATAATCAATCTTTCCCAACTCGTCTAGGGAACAGTTTCTGCAGTTCCCTCCTACAGCACTTAACCATTCAGGCTTCTGTTTGACACAGTAACATTTACTTGATGGAAATGGCTGCTGATTTTCTTACCCTCCACAACTCCAACTCCAACACTGCTTCTTCTTGTGTTCATGGGAGCCACAAAAAACCACTCATTGGTTTTATAGCTATAGGCCTCAACTGATGCCAGACCTAGTTAAAAAGGGGATACACAGGTTTTCTAATTAAAAAAAAAGAGAAGAAAAAAAGATTGGTGTTGCACTTTCATCTGCCTTCCACCTCCTCCCAAGCCCGTAATTCCCACCACGCTCCTGCAATCCCATTTCCTAATCCCTTGCCCTTCAGGCTGGGACCAGTATGCCAATGCCACTTCTTCAGCAGCTGGAAAAATTGTTACCCCATCACCCCTGCCCTGGAACTGCTGCCTCTCCAATGTGCTGGGGACACTGAGGTGGAGCAGGGTCCATATTCCAAGCCCCAAAGCCCCACAAAGCATTGCAAAATGCCCATGCAAAGGCTTAAAAATTCCCCCAGACCCTGTTGTACTGTACTCATCATCAGTTGAAATAGTTAGCACAGGGCTTAACCAAGTGGCAAAGCTTTAAGCAGAGGCAGAGGTGTGAATCTAAACATCAGTTATGCCAAAATAAATCCCAGTCACACACACCCTGCAAGATGCCTTCCTACTACTTTATTCATGTTGCTATGAAAAATTTAACTGAAACAAGGGGAAAAAAAACCCTTTTCAGTCCAGAAAAAGCATATTCATACAGAGAATGAGACTGAAAGAACTTTATCACTAAAGAAAACAACTAGGAGTCTCTGCAATTACTGATGGGTCAGAACATGCATGTGGTTAGTTAAGACATGCAGTAAACCCCATTGCTGGCTCTTTCCGTAAAAAAATCATAGGGGAAGGGCACGGGAACCTCATTAAAGCTCTGCAATCTGTGCAGGGTCTCTGAAAAGCTTTTTTTCAGGTCAGGCAGTGCCTGGTTTTTGCTCAGTCACCTACCAGTGCTGCCATCGAAGCCGCCCACGGCGTAGAGGAGATCGTTGAGCACTGCTGCGCCCAACGTGCTCCGTCTCTCCTGCATGCTGGCGATGGATGTCCACTGGTCCTTCACCCCATCATACACATCCACTGTCCGGACCCTCAGAGAGCCATTAAAGCCCCCGACAGCATAAACATTGCCAGCCATAAATACCACACCTGACAAAAAGAGGAGAGAGGTTTTACAGGTTTTACAAACAGTTTGGGAAGCGAGTAGGATCAGATGTCTGCACGGGTGTGAAAGACAGGCGGGAAGAGCAGAACGCAGGCAAGTCTTCTTGGCATTTCTGCAGGTTAAGAGCATTGAAGCCAAGTATGCTAAAACATACATGTCATATGGGAGGTGAAATGAACATAAAAACAAGGCAGCATAAGGCGCAGATGGATTTCACACCTGAGTGAGTAATTTTGGGAGCCAGAGGGAACACCAAATGGTGATCCAAATTCTTAAGTCTGTCAGATGTTCTTAAAGGAATGTTCCCAACTTACAGATCTGCTCTCCATCACTCACTCCTCGGCATCAAAAGGGACTGACTCAGCTCCTTTGATTTGCACTAGGAAACCAGCAAGGAAAACTGGATTCCTGTGGGCTGCCAAGACAGCTGGAGGAGAAACACTGATGGAGGAGCAGCCAGAACAGAGGAGAGTTGAAGAGCAGAGAGTGGCTATGCACAGCAGGAAGGCAGGAGGAACCCATCTAGAGTGCAGGGCATTCACCTGAACAAGAAGGGAAAGATGTCTGTAGGAAAAGAAGAGAAAGGAATGGCCAAAAGAAAGAGCTGCTTGAGGCCAGGGACACAGAGGAAGACTGTAGGGATGACTGAGGACATCCATCCAGTGCTAAGGAGCTGCATTAAGGAAACAAAGTTCCCATTACCTGCTCTGCATCTCCGTGAGGGTAACTCAGCAACCTGATCCCACCGCTCCTCCTCGAAATCATAGCACTCCACACTGCGAATGGCTTTGGGGGCTTGACCACCCACCACGATCATCACCTGCAGGGGAAGAGAAGAGCTAGGAAACCTCAGACATGACTCTGGGCAGCTGCTCTCAGTAGAGAAACCACCACCACAACCTGGTCAAGAGCAGCTGCCAAAAAACATGCTGCAGGCCAACTGCTTCTGTGGTGCCACTTATTTCAGTCAATTCTATTTCAAGGGGGGAAAATTTATCTGCAATTTAATTCATGCTAAATATGGCTGCCCCACTTACCCTTCCTCACCGTGTCTGAGGTGGGCAACTTGCCCTATTTCCCCTTGAAATACAAAACCTTTTGGCATCATGGCATACACGAGCCTCATTGCAAAAGTATTTTTAAGTGAAGAAGATTCCAGCATAATTTCCACAGCCAGCCTGCTGTTTAGTCATTATCTCTATGGTGGTGCTAAAAATAATCAATGCCACTTAGCAAATAAGACCTGACAGCTGCATTGCCACCTGTGGGGAAGGCAACACTCAGGGAAATCACCAGGACTGTTAGGACCTGGGTGCTGGGCTGTGAAGGAAGTGATTTGTCAGCTTCATTAAGGCTTTTGGCTGCCACATGTATTGATGCAAATCCAGGCATTAACCCCTAAATTCCTTACAGATAGGGAAGAGCTATGTGAAGGAGATCAAGGGCACTCAGGGGAGTGCAAGAACCACTCTGCACAGTCAGGCTAGAGGTTCATCCAGACTCCACTTCCAGCAATCTCGTGGAAAAATGAGAGGACAAGAAAACCTGGACAACATTCAGTGTGGTCCTTCCTAAATCTGCCTGTCTGCTGCCAGAAGACAAACACCCCATGGCTCAGGTCCCAGGAGCCTGCAGCTCAGCACTCCAGGGTGCCTATTGCTGCTGAGGCCCAGCTGGGCACTGCAAACCAATTCCTGCACAGGCAGCCCCCAAACCACCTGCACCTACAAACAGTTCAATCTGCACTTTGTTCAGCACACATTTCTTCAACCCACCACGGGATTTGCTTCCCTTATCACAGCAAATCAGCATGAGCAAACACTACCCAAGACAATCTGATTTTTACAAGGCCAAGGAGCTAGAAACAAGATAATGGGGCTTCAAATATAGACAAAGAGTAGATGGCAAACTGGCTTTAGCCTCTGCAAGGCAGCTGGGAGTAGCTGAGGGGATAAGATCATCACTCGAGGTCACTCTGGTAATGAGCTCAACTCCAAGCACAACTGCTTTAAAAGCAGAGAGCCAGACAGCAATGTAAAGAATTGGAAGAGTATGAAAACAATGGCCTGTTTGATCTATAAACATGATCTTAGAAAGCAAATTGAATCTAAATTAACAGCCTGACTACTAGTTGTGTAACAGTCTCCCATGGCAAGCTGCAGAGCTTCACACGATTACAGAATTAAGAGATTTCACAGCAGACAGTAATCCCTCATCAGAGGGACCAACAGGCTAGATGAAAGTTTCTCAGTAACAGGATTGCTGAAAGATCATCACCTTCTTCCCTTTCTTCATAATTCAAAAGAAGGGAGGAGAGACTTGCAGAAGGTTTGGGTTAGGTCCCACTATAGAGAATGCTGAGAACCTCTGAACTCACTGGTTTGCTGTCCCTTTTATCCTTAACTGCTTTAGTCCTTGATCTAGAGTCACATCAGCCCTTCATGACACCCCCAAAGTTATGTTCTACCAACTTCATCTCAGTGACAGCAGACAGAAAGGATACAACATGCTGACACTTACTGCAGAACCTCAATTTCTCACTGGACAGTCCAATACCTCAATTTCTCACTGGACAGTCCAATACCTAAACACCATCAACAGCACAGCTCTCATACACCATCCCACAAACCAATCTCCCTGTCATCTGTGCTTAGAAAAATAACACACTGTGCTTTTGATATCTTAGAATCTCCCAAACGCTTGTGAACAACTTCAGTGACAGTCTGATGAGAGACATTATGCCAAACTGTGTTTATCTCTAGGGCACAGGGAAGATAGTTTCTGTGGTTGTTTTTTACTTCAGTAATAAAGTGGTGGCCAGAGCATCACATGCCTGCAGGATAAACTCAGGGAGTAACAAGGATTATTTATTCAGTTGCTGCTTTAAGTCTATTGAAATTTGCTTCAGATTTCCTGCCCATGGGGCTGGGTGCTGTTGTTTCCTGCTTTCCTGCCTTCTGATTATGGATATAGGAAACAAAAACACACCTACTGTGACTGTCCTCAGCAGGACTCCAGGACACTGCAACTTCAGCCAGCCCTCCCAGCACTGCCTGCAGTCACTCCACGGGTCAGGGAGTCACAAAACCACTTGTGGCTGACAAAATGTTTCAAGAGCAGAGATCCTGCTTCCCCTAACAATTCATCTAAGTTTATCCAACTTAATTATGTATCCTTGCTGGGCACAGGCAATGCCAGAAGAGGGAGTAAAACACTTCAAAGCAGGATCACGGAGTTAATAAGAAGTAACATGGCAGGTTCTCAAGCTCCTGTCAAAGATGGAAAATGCCACCAATCGTGTGGTGTGAGGTGACATGAAGCAACAAGCTCAGCTTACCTTTGGCAAGCTAACAGGAGTCCTTGGCTTTGTTCTAGGATTCTTTATCAACTGCCTTTGATCCAGAGGAAGCAAATGATATTTCATGGCCTCGATAAGAAAGTCTTTACAGGTGTTGTTATTCTTGATTAAAGCTTCTTCTTCGACTGTCTGAGAACACAAACACACATGAAAGACCATTTAAACTGAAGTACTTGGTGGCACAGGTCACAAGGAGCTTTGTGGAGAGAACAAGAAACACAGAAATTCTCTTGCAAAGGACCAACATTTTTTAAAAATTGCAGAAGACAAACACAGACTTTCAGCTCTTCCCAAAGAAACACATGCAGTAACATCTAAGCTTCTCACTTTTTTCCAAGATCACTCACAGTGGTATTTTATCACCCTCTGCCAGACATTTAACTCAGCAGAGGAAAATTCACCAGGAATCTGGGTGCAAAATAAGAGATTTCTTTTATCTGAGTCAGAATTTTTAAGGAAAGGCAGTATTTTTAATTCCATCAGAAGATACAGCTGAGAGGAACAAAAAAAACCATGATTGGTTCACCTTGTGAACACCAGTAAAAGCATAGTAGTCTAAGAGCCCATATGCCAAGCCCTTCTTTGGGGATTCACAGTGCACTATCAAGGCTCAGATCCCAGGAATTAACTTCTGAAGAACAATCACCAAGTCAGAGCCTCTCACCCACCAGTCACACAGACACACATCCATGTGCAGGACATCTTAAGCCAAAATTATCACACGTGGTATGTTTTCACCACAGTAAATTTAACTCTGCATGAGGGTGAAAAATCACAAGATAATAACCTCTCAATGCTTCCCTCAGAGGGGCAGGAGCTCTGCTCTAGGCATGGTCTGGCAGAGCACAGATCCCATTCACAAGAAGGTTTCTGCACATGCACATTGATTTCAGAGTCCACCCAGTTTTTCCTTTTATTTCTCTGTTTACATACTCAGCAACTTACCAAATTACCCATCTCAGACATAAACAGCCAAGCCATCAATTAAGGAGCTCCCAGCAACTTTACTGCAAGCATTAATGACTTATTTGCAGACTAACCTGTACCAGGTAATCTCTGGGCAAAAGGGGCAGGCGAACATGCTCCATCAGTTTAGCCATGTGCTCTAAGCGAGATTCCTTCTCATAATTTATCCAAGAGATAACTGCTTCAAAGACCTACACAGATAAAGCACAATTAAATGGGGAAGAGAGAAGTGGCTTGCACAGTCACCTACCCCAAATCAGAAGCATTGTGATTTTACAGTATCGAAGGAAGGAGGTGCAAGATCTTTATCAGACAGAAGAAAAGTCATGACTACACACAGAGCACGAGCAGCACCATAGCAAAGAGCTGAGCTAACCATGCATATTAACAAGCAGCTTCACATCTAGATGTGCTGTATCACTCCTAAAGCTAAGTGTGTGCCCAGGACAATCATATACCTCTTGGACATTAGGACTGGAAGGCAGCCAGGAAATTTAATGAGCCTGCTGACATTTGCACTGGACATTATTCATGAAATCAGCCACAACAATTACTCCTGATAATGGAAATCCCTCTCTCTCTCTCCAAGGAGCCTGGCCACACAGTAAGTCACTACACTCATATTTAATCACTGCCCCAGTTCCACCAGTCCCCAGAAACCAAGAAGTCTTGTGGACAAGTTCCCCACACGACCAGGACAAGCTCTGCCTGCAGCCATGGAGCCTCTGCACCGTATGCATTTCACTGCTAAAAATACTCAGGTACTCCAGCTGGAAAACAAGGGCAAACTGGGCTTCTGGTCTGAACCAAAATCCAGTTTTCCTCCCGGATCCAACTGGTTCAGATAAGCATCCAGACTTGGACTCCGTGACAAAGTGCTCACAAACAGCCCCATGGGCAGAGCCCTGCACGATGCACAGCCAGAAGTGTCCTATGTGGATTCCTGCATGAATATGCATGTGCTTATATAACTGTGAGCCTCACTCACAGAAGAAAGGCCTAAAAATGTCACCAGGAGTGGGAAAGGCTTTGTGAAACAGCCAGCAAGGCAGGGAGAGGGGCTGGTGCAGGCTCCGATGCTGCACAGCAGGATCTGGATCACTGCAGTGGAGTTTTCCCAGAGAGGCAGAATGAAATTCTGATCTGTAACTCGCAGAGTGCTTGGGGAATGTTGCCTGTAGACATGAGTTACTTGTGGCAGGCTGAGCACAGCCCTGTCCCACAGACCCTCCCTGCCTTGTGGAAGGGCATCGCTGGTCCTTTTTGCCAGTGCCTTTGCTTTCAGCTTCCCTCTGGGGTCACCAAATGAACAGGCCAATTTGTACAGAATTTTTTTCTTTCTTTCCATCCTTCTCATCACTCCCCAAGAAACCATTTTGTTTGGTCCAAGGTCACTAATTTGATAAGAGAGGGCACCATCTCTCAGTCCCCAACTGTTGCTGGCAAATGTATTTGCAGGATGTTCTGGCAGATGGGCAGATGCATCTTCCCATGAAAGAGAGGCAGAGTAGAAAGGGGTTTCTTCCTCTTAGGCTAAACTATATACTTTTAAAAAAGCAGCAAAGCACCAGCCTCATTTCCTGTGCCAACAAAGCTTCTGCTGAACTGTTTGGAATTCAGGACACTGCAATGAGGATTTAAGCAACACAACAGGGAGCCGTGTAATCAAACCCCAGCAAATGCTGAGGAGAAAAACTACTGCAGAGCCCTTAAGTATTTTCAAATTAAAATAAATAAGCAAACAAACAATTTCACTTTGGCCTGTGAGGCCTTTAAAGTAGAAACTGGGTTGTGGTGAGATTTTTTTTTTAATTGCAAATGAGTGTGGAAGGAGGATAAAGCAAATGTTTAGCCGACAAACAGGCTTTTCATTAACCTCTTCTGCACAAAGGCTGAGCTACAGAACAGGTCACAGGGCTGGGACATACCCAGCTACAGGCCAAGATGACAGTGAACAAGTCTAAAAGAAGGTAAGGCAAATGTGCACTAGGAATAAACTGCTTCCTCAGTGCTGGAGACCACTCCTGAGTTAGGCAAACACTGATGCTTCCCTGCTGTGCCTACTCTAAAAATAACAGTATTTTTTAAAAAAAAATTAAGATTCTGGCACCTTCCACTGGCTCTGATTCCAAAATTTTATGAGAAGGGGGAAAATCTTAATCCAAGACAGCAGTATCTCTATTTAAAGGCCACATATGTTTCCACTACTGCTGTGCCCTCCCTCCACACACTGTGCCCACTGCAGACCCTGAGCAGCTGCTGCTGCTCCCCCAGGACTCTCCAGCCATGCAAAACCTGCTGCCAGGGTGGGATGGACCACAGCAGTTACCCACACAGCTTGATTTGGAGCCAAGGCATGGGCTGAGGTATTGGCTGGCACCTGCCTGGCTGTGGGAGCAGTCCAGAGCTTGGGAGAAGTAAATTTCCCACTCTGCGGAGTAGAAGGATAAAAGCCTGAAATATCCCCTCTCTGCACACTACCTAAGGAAAGAGCAAGCACAGATGTTTTCCCAGTCTCCTCAGGCAAAAATGCAGTTGTTAGAGACTTCCAGGAGTCAAATAAACATGATTTTTATAGGGGTTTTTTTTAGCTTGACAACAATGTTATAATTAAAGAGACAATTAGGTCAGGTGCAAAAAACATTAATAAAACTGTCTTTCAAGTACTCAACTATAGCAAAAAGAGCAGGCAGGGACCAAAATAACCTTTATCCTATGCTGAAAGGGCTTGTGCAACTGCAGAGGCTGACACAACAAGGGGGAGAGGAGAGAAAGGAGGAGAATCTTGAAGTAACAGGAAAACAGTGTCACCATTTTACAATTAAAATAGATTTCTGTGCTAGCAGACAATTTTTGTAGTCCTGCTGGCCTAGGGGTATAAGTGAGACAAAATTTGTGGAGATGAAAATATGTTTTATGAGGCTAATTTGTATTAGCTGGGGGGTGGCAGAGCTCCCGGGGCACAACATACATGCCCTGAACCATTCCAAGGGCAATACTCCCCCTCTAGCCCTGGAAGGACTCAGCTCTAACCCTTCCCAGGGATGGCAATGCTCACAGGCTGCAGTACATGTGTGAGACACAGTAAGAACAGAAATGAGAAAACCTCTTCTGAAATCTGGCTGTGACAATTCAGCTCTCAGCTGCCTGAAGTATTTGCCTACTTAAAACATCTTGTTGCTTAAAACATCCTGTTATCTGACCATCACCTGTGCACAGGCACACACATAGATACGTGTGTATGTACAGATGGCACAGACACCTATACTTTTATATATATATATTTTTTATACAAACATTAGCAGATAGAAAGAACTAAGGTGGGGAAAAAGGCTTGTCTGTCATGAAGTTAACATGAAACAGCAGCCTATGAGTCTGTCCTCAAATTCAAACACTTCTTTGGACTCCAGCACATTTCATGTTTATGGTCTATTCCCATTTTCTGCCTCTCTCCTGTTATTCAAATCTGTTGTTTTGAACATGCAGCTTATGCTTACATTTCCTTCCACTGCCCTGAGTTCTCAACTTTTACAATCAGCTAAAGAAATACTGGGTTTGATTGTATAAAGCTCAGACGAGGGAGGGAGCACTTTGATTCCTCTGGGCACAAGGCCAATAAAAGCTTTTTAACAATGCTGCACAGGACTGGAAAAAATTGGTTACTAAACTTGCACTTCCCTTTGCAGACTGCTTGGCTCACGCAAAGCGATTCTGCTGTGAGTTTGTGCCATTTGTTTTTTCCCTTTCTGGCCCTGCCTGTGTGGCACCTCACAGCACACCCAAAGCCTCTGAGTTTGCTGGCTCAGGGTCTGAATGAAGCATCCCTGAGTCCATACCTCGTGTGGTGCATGTTTTCTGGCAAGCTTTACAGTCCCTATGGGCCCAAGCACGTGTGTGTCTGCAGCCCAGAGGGGCTGAGCAGGAGGAGAGCACACACCTGGATGTGCAGCACCAACACACCCAGGTCCAGCCTCATCCCACCTAGACATAGACATCCAACATGGGTCCTGAAATTACAAGCCACATATTCCTCAAGCTCTCCTGTAACCTTTCCCAAGCAACCATTTACATTCAGGGACATGGTTTAGTGGTGGACCTGGCAGGGCTGGGTTAGTGGTTGGACTCAGTGATTCTAAAGGTCTTTTCCAACCCTGATGATCCTGAGATTTTATGTCCCCATAGTGACAATTCAGAGATGAGCTGAAGGGATCAAGGTCCCCAGAAACCCACTGCAGATCATACAAGAGGCTCACCCCAAAGAAAGGGGCTGTATCTGGTGTTCACCAAGTACCTTACCCACTGGTCACCTGGAGTCCCCAGAACTCCAGACTACACAAGATGTGCTGAACATTTCAAGCACAAAACATTATTAACCAGTGCCTTTTCCCCCCTCTTCCATTAAAAATGCTGATGATGCTAGAAAAATGTTTCCTTCCTTCCTTTAGGTTGTAGGGCTCCTTTCATTGTTCTATCCAACATGCAACAGGAGCCAATACTCCTCCCTGACCTAATGAAATTTGCCTTTTCTTGAGGTTTTACAGCAGGCAATAAGTGCTTTACACAACAGCAGATGGGAGTTTCCTAGTTTTCCAGAGAGGGAAGGTATTTGGTTCTGACCCCTAGGGCTTTTGGAAGTGATATGGATCTGAGAATCATGACTTCCTGCAAGGAACAAGTGAAGGTCATTTTTATGTGTTTTTATGATTCACATTATTTCAGTTTTCCTTTCCACATGATCTCTGTTGGAGAATGGCCCCTAAAAAGCATATCATGAGCACAGTTCCTGATGTAAGATCCAGAAACATTCCAGCATTCTTACATTCACTCTTGCTATACAATTTACTGTACCTTTTCTTCAGAGGAGACTGTGAGCTTGTCACTTGATATTAAACTGCAAACCTGGTCCAGACTAAGGCTAAGAAATTCTTCTCCTAGCATCACCTCAGGGAAGTGCTGCTCTGTTCAACAAATGAAAAGGGGGAACAGAAAATTATAATGAAATCCATGTTTTCAGTCAATGGAAGGACTACAGCATTCAGCTACTCTTTACAGCTCTGAGCACCCGAGACAAACTGCTGTGGCTGCATAGTGGAACAGAAACAGAAAGTCTCAGAGCAGGATAAAAACCACTGATGTTATTTCAAGCCCCACGACACACTTTCATAAATGACACTAAACATTCTGAAAAGCCACTAAGAACCTTTTGCAGCCTGCAACTTTTCAGATTTCTTTTTCTCCCTTTTTTGCCTCCAGATCCCTCCATGCTGTAACTCTGGAAGCCACTTGAAAACAAAATGCACATCACTGCTTATAATCACAAACTGGAAGAACTATGACTGAGGATCACCAAATCTGTCAAGCTTTACATCTAGACAAAAGGCACAGGAAAGAATTACTTTCTAAAAGATAATTTCTTGGTCACATCTGTTGTTAGCCAGTTGCAGACAATTTTTATTTTGCAAGCATTCCTTACATATGCTGCCAATTTAATCTCACCTGCCATTTGCTCAGTCCCATTTATCTTTGGCTGAAATACAGAAAACATGAATCTCAGACACTTTACCTGAAGCAGCTTTTTTTCAAGCTCTAATCCCGTAGCTTTGAGAAGCTCAGTCTTATGTATCCAAAGATCTCCCTACACAGCAAGATCTGCCTGAAGTTTTCACATCTGCAAAGTGCTTTGCCTGACAAAAAGCAGCACCACAGGGACATGAGCTGGCATAACTTCCAGAGAGGAGCTCTTTGCAGATCACACCTGAACAATTCCTCACCACAGACAGTGCTACAGAGTTAGACTCTGAACTTGGACCTCCCCAGCCATGGACCCTACTTGCTCTAATGGGGACCCACAGCTAAGCCAAAGGCTCTGACTAAAAATAGCAGTATGTGGATAAAGTTTAATATTCTGTTATGATGGAAATATATGTAAGATCTAATGAACTCTTCAGGCCTTAAGTAGCTGAGAAGCAGGAAACACTCCCCACATAATAAGGTGGATGCACTTTGATTTCTAGGCAAAATCTCATATTCATTCTGGACTTGCATCTGGCAGTAGAAAGATATTGGGTCTCTTGTCATGAGTTGGAAGAAAGTAAGACTATTTACTATTTACTGATTTTAATAAAGTAACTGGTGCCTGCATCAAGAAGGCTGCTCCACCTACTATAGTTATCCATTGGCCAGAACTAAGCATTTCTCAAGTAACTGAGCTCATGCACGAATAGACTCGAGCTTGGGGACTTCTGCCTTGGTTTAAGGCTGTTACATAAACAACATAGTGAAAAGAATTTTAATGGCATTTTTATAAATGGAGTTCCATTAACATTACATGGGCTGCTATACTAACTGGACTTATGAAGGCCAATAAAACAACAAAGCAGACTTTCTAATTGCCAAACAACCAAATAAATATACAGTGAATGCACTGCTTGTTGGGTTAAAGATTAAACAGGGCCTGGAAGCAAGGATAATGAGATATAACAAGCAAGCCTTTATACAATTAACCATTCCTTCCAGAGTACCTTTTCCTCCAGGGGATAATACAGCCAGAGCAGCTGAAAAGATTTTACTTTTATTTGCAGGAGAATAGGGGAGGACTCGGTGGGCACATTTCTATTCCACTGAGCCTACTTATGGTCCAATTAAGGACAAAACCGTTAACAAGGAAAACGTTGCAGGACAGAGCAGGTGCTCTGGGAGACAGCAGGTGTATTTGCCCCTATACAAATTATCAGAAAAGCAGAAAAACAAACTGAGTAGAGAAAACTACCAGCTTCTCCCAATCAGAGGTCAAGGGCAATTCTGCTGGAGAAGACTGGAAAGTGCTGGGGGGGTTCAGAGCTTGAGGCTGCCTGGAACAGCTTTACATTTACAATGTAGAGGAGAAATGCTGAGAGCCATTGCCTGCACCTACTTACAATCAAACACATCCACTCCCAAAGAAATGAGCCTATCCACCCTTGAGATAAGTGGCCATTGGTACACAGATCAGAGCCTCAGACTGCAGGGCAGTTTTAGCTGAGTGTTCTCACTCTCACGATTTAATTTTGCCCAGTGCTGTTTACTCCTACAATGGAAATTCCCAGCATTGCCTACTGCTCTCATGGGGTCCACAGGGAGGACACCAGCATGCCAACACTAAGCTGTTGAACAGGCACCCAAAGAGCTTGCTAGGATCATCCCTGGGAACTATTTTGTAGGCTGAGATGAAGAGGGTTAGCTTTTTTTACCTCCTTAGGTGCTTCCCTGCAACCAACAATTTTCAGCATCACAGAAAGTTACAAGTCTAGAACCCAAGTAAAGTATTCCCTTCCCTGTTCTAATACCAGAAGCATGAAGAGACCAACCAGGGTATGCAGACCTTGCTCAAACTGTGAGGTGCTGTACCTGGAAAGAGGTTTTAACTCCACAAATGGACACCCTTCCCTCACCTGCATAGGCATTTGCCTGCTGCAGCAGCTCAGTACAGGCGTGCACATCAGCAAAAGCTCGGATGCCAAGGCAATTCGTGGGATGCAGCTGGGACTGAAGAAAGTCACAGCAGTTTTTTCTGACATCCATCAATTGCAATAAACTAGCAGCTGGCAACAAAACCTGCGAAGATAAGAAAGGGGAATTACAGCGAGCAACAAAGAATGTTTGATTCACAGCTTGCACAAATTGGATGCAGTTCCTCTTCAGGCAGGGACACATCCCTGTGGGGTATGAGAAGGAAGGTTAAAGTCTCAGCTCTATCCATATGCAGAAGATCCCTGTTCATGCTCTGAGAGATGGAAATGGTATCCCATGCTGCACTGAAAGTGGAGCACAGCTGCTCACATCTTTTCCCCATTAGGTAAAGGGAGGACAAGGCACAAGCAACCACAGATGCATCTGAATTTCTGGCTTTGCTGCAGGTAGGTCCTGCATATAGATTTAATTCCCCCTCCACTCCCCTCCCAAAGAGTTTTATATTATTTATAAGCATTGTCATCAGGTTCAAAGCCCATCACAGCCAGCACTCCACAAAACCTTGATCTTTCCTACTTCCAACAAAACCACACTGGACTGTGAACAAGGTGCCTGAATGGCCATGTAAGAGAGGGATGTTCCCAGAAGCTCAAGCAGGTTTTGGTGACAGCAAGGCTCTTGGGGAAAGATGAGGCCACCCAGTCATCACAGTATGTTAAGGGGTTGGAATGGACCTTAGAGGTCATCTAGTCCCAACCCCCCTGCCATGAGCAGGGACACCTCCCACTACTCCAATCAACAGCCCTCATTTTCACTTGCACAAAATGCTGTGGACAGTTGTAGTTCATAACTGCATCTAAAAATGAGGTACTGCTTTGTACCTCCAAAAGTAAGTGCCGAAAAGTGAGACGAGTGGATCAAGAATTGGACATGTGCTGGAAAAACCACCTTTGAGGCCAGTGAGAAGGGCAGGAAGTAGAAAACAAAGTTGATGAGGACATTACAGCCTCTGACATCAGCCACTTCCTTTCTTATGTCGAACAGCGACTGCAGACGTGTCTTATCCCAGCTCTTTCATAGCTCTGGCTGCTTCACACATGTCCTTCCAACTGGGCATCTGTGCTCACCATCTGAGCACACATTTCCGGAAAATTACTTCCAACTCAAGAAAAACAAGCAGCTGTTAAACAAAACAAATAGGTTAACAGCATTCACTTCCCTGAACCTTCATGACAGGGAAGGGATAAAATGTCCCCTCTCTGTCCCTGCCATCAGAGTCCCATTTCACATCAGGGTAGGACACTCACAACCTGCCCCAGGGCTAAGCCACTGATGTGGTCCTGCTTCAGCCCAGCTGTACTGTGTCTGACTGCTGCCAAACAGCCACCCCAACAGGCAACAATAAAAAGAGAAATCAATTAACCCTGGAGCCCATTTTAGCCCAAGCTTCTTGATGCCAGGAGGAGATAAGTTTGGGGGTTTGATCAAATCAAGATAGCAAAGCTCTAGGTTTTTGAAACCTAGCTGAGAACCACTTTCTATCTAGCTGAACCATCTCCTTCTACCAGTAGAAAGGTAAGCACCTGTGCTGCATAAGGGCTTTGGGAAGAGAAGTCAGACTCCCTGCAAACTACCTGTGGCCGCAAAGACAGAGTTTCCTTCGTGCCACCCCATCCATCCTGTATGCATGTCTGCCAGTCCATGTGGGCTGCTTACCCCCAGTGTTTGGGATATTGCCTCTAAACCAGAAGGTACTCACTGCCACCAGTAACACCACATGGAACAGCTCCTGGACATAGCAGTACTACTATTACAGCCTTGTGCTGGTTTGAGAGGGCAGTGCAGAAGGAGCCTGACACCACTGCAGCCTTTGGAAAAGGGGTGTTATCATATAAAACTTTCCAGAAGTAGGATATAAATAGTCTAACAAGAGATGAGTGGATTTTCTCTTTCTTATTTCCCAGCTGAACATCTCAACACTCATCTTGTTCTTACCAGGGAAGGCAAAAAGCAAGCAAAGGATTTCCGCTAGCACAAAGTCTGTTTCCTTTAGAAATAACAAGAGGAAATGCCCTGCCTAAACATGCAGCAGGACCAAACTGCAACCTCATTAATAGCCAGGCAAGTTACTCACTTGGATCTGGATTTGGCTCTTAATATTTGAACTCCAACAGCCGTGAACGATTTACAGAGAGCTGTCTTCTCTACCAGATCGGCCTCCACATCCAAACCCACTCATTTTTTGAAACTATGTCAAATTTATCTGCTATTACTACTGAGACTCACTGCTTTACTAAGTAATTTATGTCCAGAAACTTATCTATGGGGTGTGTGTATATATATATACACACATAACCATAACCGTCTAGTCCACCAGCTGTGCCCTACAGACTCCGTACCAATCTCAAGTTTTACACAACATTGCCTGTGCAATTACTTGCATAGACTTTGATGTCTCTAAACTAGAAACATCTTTCAGTCAAAAGTGCTCTGTGCTGCTCCAGGGTTCATTCATTAACGCTGGGCTGCAGAGACTGGGGTTAATTCCCTACTGTGACACAGCCTTCCAGCTACT
>NW_008692979.1:15651-21499 GCF_000695815.1 Acanthisitta chloris | reverse complement strand
CTGCTCTGCAAAACTGGGAAAGGAGCATTTTCCCAAGGCAGGGGGTCCATTAAAGCTTATAAGCAGCTTTGACAATTCAGTCAAATTGGAAGCCAAATAAGAGTACTGGCTGTAATCCTTAGCTGCACATCCAGGGCCACTGCTGGGACTACACATCTGTCCAAACAGGGAGACAGCTCCCAGGCTCCCTCCCAGGGGAACCTGTGACCACAGAAACAAACAGGTTTTGTGTTTGCAAGGCAGGTTAAATAGTTAGTTTTAAATGAACTGCTCAAAACTGCACAAGTAGTGGAGATTAAGACCACATGAGTGTAATATGGCTTTTGAATGCAAGGAAGGCAATCAGTCCCCAAATGCTCCCAGGCAGCAGTGGGTGAACAACAGTGCTTCCACTTAAACACTCCACCTGGGGTGAAACAGCTCAGGTGGAAGCATGTGTGATGGGATCAGAGAGCCACAAAACCTCTCCAGGAGCAGGCATGAGAAGGACAAGGGACACAGAGGTGAGAGAGAAAACAGGGTAGTAGCTGGCAACTTCCCTCCTGATCCACCCTCTCCAACTTCACTGCACAGAGCAGACACACTGCCCCTTGGTTATACAGTCAAACAAAAATGCAGAGACACATCAGGCACAACAGTCCTCTGGTGCCACATCCACACGTTTCTCCTTAGGCCAAGCCAATTTAAAAGACTTTATGTAGGTGTAAGAAAGGGCCCCCAACCCAGCTGCTGTAATATCCCAGAGGAGTCAGCCCTGTCATGGACCAGGGCTCTCCAGCATTCCAGGATGATGCAAGGCAAGGAGCTTTGGCTCCTGGGAGAAAGACAGCCCTGATTTATTGCTGAAATGCACTCTGTCTCGCCCTGGACTTGCGCCTACTACAGTTGCAGCTTTTGGAGTGAACAGGGGAAAGGTGATGAACTGAGCCACTTATCACCCCTTTATCATCAAAACTGCATCTGCTGCAGAACTCTCCTTCCTTGCTGTGAACGCCTAAGCCCTTAGGGAAAGCTGAGGTGCAGAAGCACACTTATGAAAAGGAAATACTACAGCTCCTAGCAAAGCTTTTTGCCTCTTTTCTCAAGTAATTTTTTATGACAATTGCCATGCCTGCAAAGCTGACAGTTTCAATATCTATTTCCTCCAGACAGCTGATTTCAGATTCCATCCTTTCTCTTTATGAGCCATATCTCAAACTGTGGCAGTATACAAGGACACCTCACACATGTGGTAATGCTGCACATCATTCATAAGTATTTAATTGTCAAATCAGGTTAATCATGACTTTTCCCTGGGAATCATTACAATGTGAATGGTAATGACTTTCCCAATTAGGAGGGCAGTTTCAGGCTGCCTGCAAGTAATGAAGTGCCATGGGTAAGGATGGCTGAGACACACAAGAGGGACAGTATTCACTGTCTAGAGGTCCAGGTGTCTTCACTGGACTGCCTAAAAGAACAGAAAACCTCCTCCCAGATCTCCTCTTCATTCAGTTCTGCTCAAGGACACCATGCTGAGCTTCTCCATTGCTGGACTTTGCTCCCATCACTCTGAGCTGGCAGGTTTGATATGAGTGTTGGAAAGCAAATAGCAATAGAGCCACTTCAGCTGCAATATCAAGACCTAACTGAAAAATTCAAGGAATTGATATGTTAAAACCACCAGCTATTCTGCACAGGTAAGGAGCAGCAGGCCCTGAGCTGACGTGTATGTTTTCACTGGAGCCAAACAGGGCTGCACGTGAGCACCTATGAACTTCCCCAAGCCACTCACTTTAGTTTTCCCTCCTACAAAAACTGCATGGCACAACTGCCTTCTAAATAAATGTAACAAGCTCTGCCTTCCAATGAATGAGATCTTTTTGAAAGGCATATGAATCTTTACAACCAACCTTGATGTGGGGTGCAAGAGGAGAGAAACAACAGCAGGTGGTGGGGACAGAAATACCAGGCTGGATTTTCCTCAAACTACAACATGACTGAATTCTTTCTCTGCTCCATGCCTTTCAAACAAGTGGGAGGTTAAATCCCAAATGCATGTTCAGAGGTAAAACACTGCTCAGCACAGAAGCCTCTATCATCCATCATTCCTGAGTCCTCCTACTGCTGCACCTACACTGCCTTGAAATCTCACTCTAAGAATGAAGTTCCAATAGATAAAGCAGGATTGCATTTGTTGGGGCAATTCTCATCCACGTCCCCCCAGCAGGATTAGAAGAGAGTATTCTCTTCACATGGGCTCAGTGCTCTCCTTCATGGAGCAAGGGTGGACTGAAAATGCTCATTACCTGCACATTTGGGACATAATGTTGAGGAAAAATTGGATGAACTCCCACCAGTAACTCCCTATGTAGATGATGACTGGAACTGACTGTACAGACTTGGCCCCTTGTACACATATCCTTCCTTACATACAAAAAAACACTGTGTCATTTCACTGCACAATCAGCTACAGAAATACATGCACAAAGAAGAGAATCTCACTCCCCAAGCCCATAACAGCCTATAAGGACAAAAAAATACAGGTTTCTCTTAGAAAAGAAACAACAAAAAAAAACATAAATAGGCTTCTTGTTGTGGAGTGCTGGGCACTGCTCAGCATTCCAGCACACTTGGGAACATTCATTCCTGCACTCCATGGTACCTTTGCTGCTCATCTTTTGCTTCATTTCTATTCTGCTCTCATCTTATTTTGCTCACTGACAAGATAGTGTCTTTTCATTTATTCACAAGTTTGGTAGCTTGGCTGCATCTACTCAGTTAATGCCATTGAGCAATCTTCTTTTTTTGTAGTCTCTACAATGAAATTACCTGGCACCTCTCCCCAGAAATTGCTTCTTCCAGTTACTGAGGAAGTCTGAAAAACTCCTTTAAAAAAGCATCTTTGCCCTGCTAGAGAGTCAGAGCACACGACAGGGCAATAGGAGACATTGGGAGGTACCTCCTGGGAAAAGACAGTGTCTCACTGTGCTCAAGCAAGGCTGCAAAGTACATTGCTGAAATGTGGAGGATGTGGAGATGCAAAGGACCAAACCTGCTCACTTCCTCCTGAGATTGACACTGTCAATCCAAACCAGCAACTGCAAGAAGCTTAATTATATTTTTGTTCATGTTTCTGGCCTTCACTGATGTGAAACTTTCCAACAAATCACAGAATATTCATTTCTATAAACTTTTCTTCTTGTGGCTGCAGGTGAATACTAAGCTGCTAATGGCATTCTGTTCAGAGTAAAGCACCCAGAGACAGGATGGAAATTTCTCTTTCTATTGGTTTCATCACAAAATTGTATTAAATCCCATAAAACATTTCAGCACAGACACTTTCAGCACATAATAAAATTTAAACTAGCCAGTTAATCTTGCAGTAGATCAGCTTCATTTCTTAGCTTCCATGAATTAATTTACCTCTAAGCCTAAAGAGTTACTCACAGATTGGTTATTTAAATAAATCCTGCAGTAAAATGACCTCATTTACTAGACTGGGAAAAAACACAAAGCCCAAACCTTAGTATACGAAACTTACTTTTTTTTTTCTCTCTCTTGTTTGAGAGACAAAAGCTAAAATATAGACAGGGATCTTGCCTTAACTCCTTGTAATCCCTGGGCCACAGAAGGCAAGGTTAAGTTTACTAAAAAATGACACCCAGAAAAGGTAACACCTGGACTTTTCACAGACCTTGAAATACCCTACTCAGCCTACCAAGGTGGAGCAGGACAGCTTTCCAGCCTGCTCCACTCCCACACCACTGCTTACACCCAGGTGCAGCTGTACTGGAGCATCTAAATGCTCTCCTGGGAACACAGCCAGAGCAGGCACAGTCACTTCCCAAACTCCATTCAAGACAGGCTGACTGGGCAGCAAGGCACAGCAGATGGTATTCTGAGCTCCTCACGTCCCACGTGCTGAGTGGGTGTTTCTGGGCCACCTAACAACCAGCAGCATGGCAGGAAAGCACACATTTCAGAAAGCACATGCATGGAGTCTTCATATTTTTCCCCACAGAAAAAGGGACCAGCCTACAAGTGTTAAATGGCATTTTTCCTCCAGCAATGGAAGATCCCAAAGGTCCAAATAGTTTCACCCACTCAGTGGGGACTGAGTAATGTTGTATCTCAGCTCTTGATGACCTATATGCAGTGCCCAAGTGTGGGTCACACAGCCAGTCCAAGCCACTCACAGCTGGGTTTGAGTCTCAGCTTCTTTGCTGTAATGGCTTGAAGGTCTTCACACTGATAGTCCTCAGCCTCACCACGGGGCAACCAGGCTCCACACTCCTACCAATGTGACAACTGCTAGGTGGAGAGCACACCAAAAAGTCAAGTTTGTAAAACTGCAGGGAAGAAGGGGCAAGAAAAGCCCTTCACAGACTTAGTTTGTAAGGGATTGCAAAGGGTTAGACTGCAAAGTGAGCATAGCTAAGGGTTTTGTCCAAGTACCTGTGGGAGGAGCAACAAGTGAGCAAGAACCTGCACCCTCTCTGAGGGACTGGAGCGGAAGAGCTCCCAGCAAGAGACTCATGTCAAGCAGAACTCTTCTAATTTTGCCATGTTAATTAGGTCAACACGCAGCAGCACTGCCTCCCTTCCTCTCCAGCATCATGGACACAGACTTGATACTCTGACCAACATCCAAGTCACAGAGAGGAAGACAACACACAAACTGCCACTTGCAAACCAAAAAGGAGACCAACCAAAGAGCACGTCCACACATGAGCTCCCAGCATCCCTCCCAGAAATAGGTGGCTAAGTGCAGAGCCTTTTTTTTACCACAAATATAAGCAGAGTCAAAAAAGAATGAACTTGACCAGCAGCCATGCCCACGTGACATGGCAAAACACTCTCCTCCTGACCACCCTGTTTTATCTGTAGGCTGCCTTTCAATTACTCTTTTCACTTCTGGACAAATATTTACTCAAAGAAATTCAAGGCAGAGCGCAGGCACACACAAGAAAGGAAGAATATCCTCATTTGAACAATATATTGCACTCAAAGCTCTGCCAAACAACTCAAACTACACAGAAGAATTTAAAAACTAACAGCCATATTCCTCTGCCATGGCCTTAAAATGTATGACTTGCTGCTTGTTTGAGTCTATTCTGACCTTCGACAGACTGACCCACAAGTCAGCACAGCTTCTTGGAAGGCAATGCCTGCTCTCGTTAGAGGAGCTCAACACAAAAGCTAAATGCAACATGACTTAAGCGCAGGGAAAGCAATAAAGTGCCTCAAGACCAAACAGAGGCTGCAAGTAGCTCTTTTCAAGCTCAACCTTTTACTTTCTGCAGCCTGAGGAGATCCCTCACCCCCAAAGGACCTGTGCCTGTGAGTTTGAAGCTTTTAATTCGGTTCTCCACGGGAGTTGCTGAACCAGACCTACCTGCACATTCTCTTCCGTGACCTCAATCTCAGCGGTGTAGATGTAATCAATCAGCTTCCTCAGGGTCTGCCCATCAACGTCTTTTATCTCAATCTTCTTGGCTTTACTTTCAGACATGTCTCCTGAAATTCGTTTCAAAAGAACAGTTAGAGTTTGCTTTGCAGAACCTTGCTCCCCACACATCCACTACGTTCTCCTGGTATCTGACTACAAGACTGCAGGGCACTATCCCTGACCAGTGAAGGACAACCAGTGAGATTCCCAGGAGCCTCTTAATGCCATCTAAGAAACAACTCAACATTTGAAGAGACTAGGGTAAAATAAAGTAAGTCAATAAAGGCCAACAAGCTCAACTTTTTGACAGAAAACATACCATTGTTCACCTACATTCAAATATATATTTAAAAAAACCAGCAGTATGTCCCTCAACCATGTCCAGACTCAAAGAAACTGTGGACAAGTCTTAGGAAG
>NW_008692979.1:0-15634 GCF_000695815.1 Acanthisitta chloris | reverse complement strand
TATATATATTTATTTTAAATATTTTTTATCTATATATACACATATAGGTAGACAAGTATGTTGCAACAGCTAAGTTAGAGTGGTTTGTGGCATATCCTAGAGTAAAAGCACTTCAGTGTTATTGTCTTTCTTTAGGAAGAAGCTGAATCCTGCTCAGGGAAACAAGCACACAGGCAGAAGCTTCTCTACTGAATTACCCTCCTGTAACCCATCCAGCACCTTGTGCAAAGCATCTATGCAGAAAGATGTACTTCTCATCTTTTACCTTCCCAACCTCACACCTTTGGATCCAAACTGTATCCTTTCTCCAAATCCATAGCTTAAAACCACGCAGAACTAGAGCAATAATTGCCCCTCTGGATATACAAGTAAAAGCCCAGATCTGTGTGGGAGTCTATTCATGCCCCAGACCTTTACACACACCTCCATACCCCACACGTAACAGGAGCATGGCAGAGGAACAAAAGCAAACTGTGGGGAGGAGGAGAAAGGACTCCCCAGGGCCCTTCCAGCATCCACGCACATGGTGACCTCACCCAGGTTTTAATCACGATGATCTTGAGGAACCACAGAAAAGAAAGAACAAACTCCCAAGCGGAAAGAAAATGATAGGCCAAAAAAACAAAGCTAAACAAAGGAGAGCATGAAGAAATGTCAATTCTTAAACCTGGGCATGAATAATCACTACTTTCCAAATTCTGGTGACTCAGTACTGCTGTAGGATTAAGTGGAAAAATAGTTCCTGAAGCCTATAGGAGAAGTAATTACAGCCTACATCTCTGTGCAGCTTTTGACAAGACGTGGCCGGGCACATTAAGTGCACAGCACAGAGTCAGTCAGATGCTAAAAGGGTGCCAAGCTTAAGCAAAATCTGCATCTTGCAAATTGAGCTTTGCTGACTTCACTTATGCCAATAACGAGGTAAATAACAGGAGTGGGGTGAAACCATAAGTGTTAGAAGAGTCAACAATATCCCAAGGGAAACGGAGACTGAAATAATATTTGTCCCAAATTCAATTTTTAAAATTAAATAATAAAATGTTCTTCAGACAAGCCCATGAATACAAATCTACAAGTACAAAGGGATAAATGACCTACATTTGGCAGGCCTTCAAAGCAGGTAGGACTTTTTCATTGACAAAACGTCATCTTCACACACTTCCTCCCCCAAAAAGCTCCAAACATCTCCACAGATGAGAGGGGGCTTCTGAGAACAGGCCAGTTCCTATTAGCCTTGTGGTGCTGGAAGTCCCAGTAAAGAGCACCCAGACACACTCTACCTGTGCAGGAAGGCTGAGCAGAGTGTCTGGAGCCCTGTGGAATTCACTGTGCCCAGAGGAGGCTCAGCCACACACACCCTGAGATCAATGCAGAACTAGCTTGGAGGGACCGATCCGTTACCATCATCTGTCTTTGTAGTGTGCATGTGACACAGGCAACAAAAATAAAAGCTGTGTGGGCTTCCACACCCACCAGCAAGCTGCCAGCCCTGCATACTAACAGCCTCCACTGCCTCTGCTCTGGTACCAGCCCAGGCACCATGAGAGAGGAGTCTGGTGTGCCCAAAATCCCCCCACGACTGAATGGGATCCAACTGGGCATCATCAAGTTCCTTCCACGTGTCAGGGGACAGACACAGCTCTGGTGTTGTGGAGCATGAAGGAACCTGGAGACACCACAAGCAAACCAAGGCAGGGGTTGGTGCAGACTAGGAACAGGCAACAAGTTGCCCCTTCCTCCAAGCACAGACACAGGGCAAATGCAGCCTTTGAGGCACAGCTACAGGCAGCTGAATGGTGGTGAGTCAATGAAGACATAGAATCATAGAATCATAGCATCAACCTGGCTGGAAGAGACCTCAAAGATCATCAAGTCCAACCCTACCGTGGTTACTAGACACAGCACTAAGTGCCACATCCAGTCTCAGCTTGAAAACCTCCAGGGATGGTGAATCCACCACCTCCCTGGGCAGCACATCCCAATGCCTGATCACTCTCTCTGTAAAAAATCTCTTCCTAATACCACATCCACATCTCACTCCACATACTTTAACAAAAAAACCCACACCTGAGAGCCTACAAACCCCAACTCCTAGGATGCCTTTTGTAAGTCAGGTTTGAGTGTTACCTGATACCCTTAGTTACAGAGTAATTAATTCCTAGCACTAGCATCATCTCATACAGAAGAGCTGTGCTGACAAAGGGCTGCCTTGCATGAGGCACCACACAAACCCTGTCCCTGCACCACTGTGCTTGGGCAGACACAAGGGACAAGGCAGGAGAGAGCAAAGGCATGTAAAAGAGGCAGGGTGGCCCTGACCAGACCCTCTTTAGGGGACAGACTTTGCAGACACCCATCCCTCATGAAGGCAAACCTTTCCTACATCAGGCTCAACACCCAACAGTGCTTTCTCTGTTCCCCTCTGCTCATGAAGGCAGGCAGACAGCAGAGCTCTACTGTGTCACAAGATAAACTATGCTCAAAACTGCAGTAGCTCATGCTGTCTTGTTTACTCAGCCCAGCAGCCTGCCCTGCCTCCCACACACTGCACTCCAGAGAGGCTTCCCAGAGCACAGGGACAGCTTTGGCTGCTTCCTAAGGCTGAGATGTGCTGAAGGAGAACACAAGTGCATTGGACAACAAAATCACAGTCTCTCACACATGGGGTGAGTGCTTTGAAGCAGCTCATGAGACCTGTAAGGGAAGTTTCTGCTTCCTCCTTCAGCACTTCCAAAATTCCCCCAGGTATATCACAGGAGCAGTCCTAGCAGCATCACTGAAGTATCTGCTACCTTTTGTGAAATGATTGTGTTTTCTTCTAAATGGACAGAAATTATTGTCCCAAATCATCCCCACAGAATGGTGCCAGCAAAATGGACACCATCCAAAACACTCCAGAAAACCATAACGGGACACTCAGTAATCAGCTAACCTCTGCCATGTGGCTGCCTCTCCTTCAGCAGGGAAAGATACAAACGAAAGATGTGCCCACCCATTTTCAGACTTCCCAAGGCTGTTTCAAAGAGGAATGCCTAACCAGAGGACAGCAGATGGTTTTGGAAAGACCTCAAGGTCATCGTAAGGTCAGTCATGACTCCAAAGTCAAGCCCAACTAACAGGGACAGAGCCTGCAGAGCAAGCAGCAGGCAAAGGTGGATGAGCTGCAGGTCTGTTTGGTTCCCACTGTTCACAGTTTCACACTCATCACTCACTCCAGCGTGGCTGCTGGCACTGCTGGGGGTCCCCTCCAGCTCCTCACACCCCCAGAAAGCTGCTCCCCCAGTGGGGGCTCAGTGTGCACAAGCAGCTCCTGCAAACACCCCACAATGCTGCTGTGCCTGAGCCACTGGCTACACCACTGATGAGCAAAGCAAAAACACCAAGTCACAGCAACCAACTCATGTTGAAACCATGATTTTAAACTGTCCCTTCCAGGGGGTGACCACACACACACAGCTGGAAGGTGACAACACTCTCTGTCTTTGCAATAGAGAGGTGCAGACCTTTGGAATTTGGGGCTCACTAGACTGAAAGCAAAGGGAGAATTGGTCTTTGCCTGACCCTGTGCCCCCGGGGACGTGTCAGAGGGAGGGCACTGGTGGCTGTCACCCAGCCCAGGGGAGCTGCAGAGCCAGCCACATGACAGAGGTTAGCTGATTACTGTTTAACTCACAGCGTGAGGGATTACACGGCCCAGAGAATTCCTGCATGGAAACATGAGCAGCCCTGCACCACCACCTTCCCGCTCAGATGACCTCTAAGGATCAGAGTTTTTTTCCAAGAGTTTTTCTTTATTAAACTCCTCATCAGCATCACAAGCTCTTGCAAGTTCTGCTCGAGGTGCCCTCACAAGCAGTTGCTTCTGAGTAGCATTTGCTCCTTTGCCTCACCACCACAGCCAATATCCACTTCAGGGGGCACTGCCAGTGCCCCAGAACACACAAATACTCTCCACCTTAGCTCCACACCACAGCAAACATCACATCTCACATTCAACCACCTGTTTACACCTGAGGTTTTCGCCCTACCACCACTGCAGAAGGGAAAAAACCTTCAGAAATGACAAGCTCTTTCCTGAGAAATGCTGTGTTCTGCTTCCAGTAAAGCAAATTAAACGAGGTCTAATCTCAAGGCTTTTAAAAGGAAGAAGCAAGTCCTAAACCACAGGCAAATGAACATGAAACAGGGGCAAACCCCCTGAACTTCATTTATGTTGAAGCTCAGGGACACTAACAACCACTCCTTGGGGCATACAATAATTTTCTTTGTATTTGCTTAAGTCAGTTCCTATCCTGGAAAGGAGGGCAATGAAAAGGAAGGAAGCTAAGGAGTTCCTAACCAGACTAATTTAACTAGAAAAAAGCTGGTCTCTCCCCTGCCTCAGGATTGACATGGCTTTCTTCAGCTTATTTTGCTGTCCCACCTGGGCACAGCCTCTGAAGGGCACCTGCTATAGGGATCAGAGCAAGAATTTTGTCCTCTTCTTCCCTTCTGACATTACCAAAACATACCAGACTGCAGCAACACACCCTGCCAAAAAGCAGTGCTGCTGAAACACACTGGGATCGAGAGAACAACGGTGTTATTTCAGGCAGCAGAAAAAAAGTGCCATGGGAGATTAAACATCTGTGACTGCCAAATCAGCTTCGGCAGGGCTGAGCCTTGAAACTACAACTCCTGTGCCAGCAACTTCTTTGATGTGCACCATGAACATTTAGGGCACTGCACACGTGCTTGATGTTAATAACGTTTTCATGACCCAAGGTCTTGTTAGGGGGAATAAAAATAACCCAAAAAGCAGTGAGCCAAACCCCACAGACACCTTACTGTGACTCACATGCTACCCACTCACCCCACAGCCATGCAACCATCCCACAGCCATACATCATGCCTCAAGGAATTAGTCAAGGATGACCAGCACCATCCATCAAAGCAGAGCAAACTGCAAACCTAACTGTACCACTTCTCTCTCAAGGAAACCCTCTCCTCGCAGGCCATGCCTGCTGCTTGTGTGGCAGCTCCTGATGGAGACACAACCAGAGGCCTCGGGATTGCAACAGCCTGTTTGACCCAAGTACAGTGTCTGGGGTGAAGAAAGAGTACCTGTAAACATGGCACAAAAATAAGGGCTGCAGGCTGCAAGGACCACGCGGTGGGCTTCCATCTCCACAGTTTCGGCCACAATCACCACATCACAGAGGAGCCTCTTGCTGGAAAAACACCAGAAAAGACAAAGATCATTTCAGAATTCCTGGCCAGGCAAAAAAGCTACATCAGTACAGCCTGAAAAAGTATGTGGAAGACCCACCATTATAGACACGGCACCAGAGCTTCTGCCAAATCCCAGTGGAAGGTCCTCTAATCCTTCAGCTACCAGTTCCTATCACTGTTTGCCTACAAAGCAAAGCCTGAATCCTCCTGATGCTGCAGCCCTGCCTGTGGTTCTGCTTTTCCCAGGGGAAAAAAAAATGGAAGCCAAACTAGTCATACACACTGCCCAAAGGACAAGGGGGAAGAAGCTCCTTCCATTTCTCGAACAAGTAGGGCTTAGAGAAGGTACAGGAGAGCTTAAGAGTTTGGACACTACCTGGAGCCAGGCTCCAGTAAGGAATAGTCATGCAATGGAACACCAGCAGCATTTTGATCTTTCCACAGGGGAAAGCTAGAGTGGAAAATGAAGAGATTTCTCTATTTCCTTCCATGCCCAGCCCTAAAGAATGTGACCACCAAACCATCTCCTGGCACTGATCAGCACAGAGGCTGCCTCAGCCATCTGCCAGAGAGATGTCAATCACTGGAGTTTATCCATGAGCCTGAGGACTTCGTTTACCACATGAATTAGTCTGGGATTAAAAGTCACTGGGATAAAGAACAGGGTTCCAGACAGAAACCAAAAAAACCACTTCTAAGCTCCCCCACTGACTCATTGTAGAGCTTTGGAAAAGTCACTTCATTAACAAGTGACCTTTTCTACTCGCCCCACGCATGTCCTTTGAGGATTCATTAGTTAATGTTTGCACAGAGCTTCGTGGATGCCGACAGTGAGAAGTGTTCAGCCTCCCAATAAGTTGGTTTAAGATGCTTAAGCATACAAATGCAAACTAAGGGTGTTCTTTTCAAATGCCAAGCCTGAAAAAGGATCAGTGTCTGTAAATCTAGATGTTGCCTTCTCTTCAGAAATGCTTATCACCACGCTGCACTTGGTCTTAAGGAAACTGCATTATCAAATAAAAATACACAGAGCTTCTACTAGATTAATTATGTCTCCTCTTCTCCATATATTGAAACACATGGACAAAACAGCAGTGAAACCAAGGGTTATAGTTGGAAAACAGGAAGAATGCAGGAACTGGTAGCCTGTACTCTACATTTACTCCAGTTTGGAACGGGGTAAGGAGCTCTTTAGGAGCCTCTTAATGGAACCTTCCTCATTTTCTTCAGCTTATGTAAAAGGTAATCTCTTCAGTTCCTCTGAACTGCAACCATCTGAAGTACCACTCAGAATTAATTTCTCTATGCTTAAAAGCTAAAAGCCTAAGTGGCACCTAGGGACATGGTTTAGTGGTGAACGTGGCAATGCTGGGTTAACAGTTGGACTCAGTCTTAGAGGTCTTTTCCAAACTAAATGCTGGTATGATTCTATATCATAAACAGTCAGTCTTAGAGGTCTTTTCCAAACTAAGTGCTGGTATGATTCTATATCATAAACATATTAAAGGCTTAGCAAGATTTTCCTAGACTCTCTGTATGAGATTTCTGGATGTATATGAAGGGAGGCACCATTATTCAAGGTAGCTATTAACACTGATTGTTGACAGTTTAACAGATCACAAGCTCAATGCATGTACAATAGATGTGAGACCTGTATATTCCAAAACAGCAGCAGGAGCTGACAAAAAAAGGACTACCCAGAAGATGAAAACATCAAACAGGTGCTTAAGGGCAGTTTTCAGTCTTCTGTGTTTTATTGGTTCAGTATTGCACAAGACCTAGCTAACCACAGGCACTAAGAAACATTGTCCATCTCATTATTCCCACTATGCTTCAATTAACAAAGGAATAAGAGTAGCACAATAGATTTCTGAATATAGCTGCAAACCTTTATTTTCAGATCCTTTGCTTTCAGTACAAAGAAAGGACCAGAGGGATGCCAGTTCAAAGTGAAAAAAAAAAAATTACAACATACTCCACTTTATGTAATTGTTACAAGGGAAGGATATTTCTATTTTCTGTTCCTATGCAACTGAGAACCACTGTCAGATAATCTGCAGAAGGAAACATTTTCGATCTTTCTCCACACCAGAGAACATGTATATTAGGAAACTACTTAATCCATGGAAGAGAGGTAGGTATTCTCTTTTGAGTAATTTGAACACAGCCCCTTTGGAGCACTTTGAACGCGCAGGGAGAGTAAACCACCTCAGGAATAAAGGAGCACACACATTCATGTGTACCACACACACACTTTCCATAGGAATTCTTTTAAAAATATAGTTTCTAAGCCTATTTGAATGGTAAGGAACTCAAATGAACCAGTCAGAGAAACACTTGCTGAACTTAATGTGCTGCATGGGATAACAGCAACCAAGAAACAACTTGGCTTGAACCACTGCCACCACACTGCTGATGTGATGACAGCAGCTCCTGAAGACTGTGCTCACAGATAGTTTTTCAGCCTCCATTCTCCCTGTGCCCACACAACTGTGTAAAAAGACCAAGGTGTTCTCTTTTAACCAGTATCAGGGTTTTCAATTTGCAGGCAGAGAGCTGACATTCTTCCTGAGTACTTGCTTTTTTCCTTATTTTGGAGTGCTAAACCCAGACTGAGTGATGCTGCTAGGTAAAGAGAGTAAGAACATACATAATCTTTGGTCTGTAATTATGCGTAGGTGTCTTAATGTCTATAATGTTCTATTATTGGATTTCAGACCCATTATCTCAGTTAAGAACACAGTTTACAGCTGAATTTGCTGTAAGGAATGGAAAAGACTAAATGAATTATATCTACAAATGAAGGCTATTGCTCAGATAATGGTTTTGGCCATAGCTGGCAAGACAGAGAGGTCTAAGAACAGGGAGAACAACCCATCACAAAAGGCCTGTATTTTAACTTGCTACTTGCTGATTAATTCTCAACCATTAGCTATAACAAAGATGGCACAGACCATTTTCTCCACCTCCCAATCAGCACAATTCTGTTCAAGCAGAGAGCATGCCTTGTGGTTTAAGTCATGAAGTCAAAACTGTACCTCCGTAATTCATTCATGACCTTGAATGCCTTTCTCATGTGAGAGGGATTGACCGTCACTGTGCGCTCATCCTTTTCATCTTCAGCTGCCTCAGAGGACCGGGAACTCTGCTTAATGCTAAAAACAGAGACAAAATTTAAAAAAAAAGAGTAGAAAGTTTGATTCAATGGCACTTTTATAAACCAGCATCCTAAAACTGCAGCACAGGGTATTAAGCACGACCTTCTCACATGTTTGTTAGTCAGCTCAGGTTCACCACATGAAGAGCACCATAAAATGCAGCTACTTGTCCACGGATGTTGAAAGCCAACTCAGCCTACGTTTCAGTCAGCAGAGAAGAAAAGAAAAAAGTGCCAAACTCTTGAGGACAAAGCCCAGTCTTACAGGCTTCAGGCCAGGAAAGGAGTATAAGCTGAAATTCAAGCCAGAACATAATTGCCTTACTGAATAGAAATAGACTTCAGCACTAGGAACTACAAGAGTACCATGGACTCTTTAACATCCATACAGAGAAAGAGAAGTTTAGCCTTCCCAACTGAAAAAGGCAAGCACACAATACATAACTTGTATCTTCTACAGAGACAAGTAGAAAAGGACTTCTAAACCTCCCTGCACAGCTTCCAAAGCATTAGCTTTACAGAGGCCACATCCCATTTCCATTTTAGAAACAGGTCTGTTTATCACTACTGAAATGTATAGAACGAATTATTAAACCTTCCTACCAGAACCACCAGCTATGTAGGCAATGTCAACCCAGAAGCACCCAGCTCTGTGCTGTTTAACCAGGCCAACAGGTGCCTAAGGCACATACGTGTCCTCATTACTTTGTTGGGAGCACTGGCTCTTACACAGAATTGACAACAGGTCAATATCTCTACCTCCCTGATCTGAAAGGGTGTGAAATCACTCACAGATAAAAGTTTCCACCTATGAAAGAAGCAGCACTTTGAGGCAGGCTCTGCTCACACCCACAGCTCACCCCTCAAACCCCTCAGCAGGCAAAGGAGGGTTGTCCAAGACAACTCCAAGCAAATGGCAGATACTGAGAGGCAACTCCATCACCACCATGTACCAGACTAGAGATCTTCTCAGAGCTTTCCTTCCAAATGATTGCCTCCCTCAGCTTCAGCTTTGTTCCCTCCTCCCTGCCACCTTTCTTAGATAGGTTTGTATCACAATTTAAAAAAAGCTGGATCAGGTTAAACCAACAGTCTGGGCAGCCCAGCATCCTGACTCTACTGATAACCAGAATGTTTGAAGAAGGGTGTACAGCCAGGAAAGTGTAGAAGCATCCTTCCCCAGAAGAGCACATCTATCTCTATTCACATGTGTACTCAACACACTATGACTTTTCCTCTGAAAAACAGTTATTTGCTATTTACACCACCCTGACAGCACGAGGCCCTTGATGAACATTATATCCTCCTTATTGCCTGCTCCTGACCACTGCCATGTCCCTTGAGAACACAAAAAGCTCTCTGCCCTCCCAACTGCCTTTGGTGGGCTGCACTGTCCTTCCTGAAGGGAGAGACTGAACAGCAGCCAAGCTGCACACAGCTCTGATACACGCCTGCATACTGAGCAGCCTCCAGCTTTGTGCCTGAGACACAAAGGTTAATGCCAAAAACCAGCCAAGTCCAATTCTTTCACTTTGCTGAGCAAGTGAAATATTTTCAGTCATAAGTGAAGCCGCAAGGCTGAGCACAACATCACTCAGCACATGTCCCAGCGAGGGAGACAACTTCCCAGACTCCGTTACAGTCGTCATCCAATTAGCTTAGTATGGCTGGATTAAAAGGAAAAAAATCAGAGAGAATAGCTCATGTTAAATGTTCTGTATTCAAGGGACTGGTACCAGGCAACGGCACAAACAGCTTTTCTACCCCTGAAGAAAGCTCAACTCATTCCATGCCACACGTATTGCCAGAGGTGTTCATGGGCATGGAGCAGCACTGGCACTCTGTAATTCCCAAAGTCTGCACATTCCAGGGAAAAAGCCTGTCCTTGCTCCAGGGACAGGGCCAAATTCAGCTAAGCCTCAGTGTTGTATCTATCCAAAGCCCTGGTTGAAATCTTAGGCCAAGGGACAGCATAAACCCTTACTTTTCAAACAGCTAAACCTACCCCTGCAGCAGGACAGAGCTGACAGAAAAAAAGTGGCTCTGGAAGTGCAAGTGACCTCACTGAGCTTTCAGACTCAAGAGGTGAAACACGTACAGGAAGCAAGCAAAGTAAACAAAACAAAAAAAGAAAAGCAAAAACAAAAAAAGAAAGTGAAACTGAAAGGTAGCGTCAAGGACAGCCATACCCATCACTCCAGGGCAGGCCAACTGGATCACCACAGGACACTGCTCCAGGCATCACATCAGAGACACCTCACAGATCCAAAATCAAGCAATGCACACAAAAATCGTGGGGGTTCCTTCATCAGAACAAGCACACTATTGAGATTTATTTATTAGCACTCCAGTGCCACAGATTCACAACATTCAAACTTTTCTGCTGGCAAAAGATACAGTTCACAGGACACAGCAAGTTTCATTGAACACCAAAGTAAATGTCAGATCAAGAAGCCCTCATAAAGCCTCAGCTCCACCAACATTTGTCTGTATATTTTAAAAGCAAAAAAAAACTTGCCTCAGAATTTTGGAAAAAGATCAATCAGTTCCTCCTAAAAAGTAGGAAAGGTAATTTTTTTAAAAGCATCCTAAGAGACATCCTCAGCTTTATTAACATGGGTGGATTTCAGGATTTGCCAGGGGCTTACCATAAGAAAGTACAGCAGACTGTCTGCTTAAAAACTTGTTTCAAAAAAGATCAAGATATGCTATTGCAAGTTTTTTTCCAAATGACTCATATGAAAAAAACCACATTTTAAAAATTAATGGCCAAGAGCCTTTAACTCATCTTTGAGACTGACTCAGCTTCCATAGAACTGTGTTCCAGTAATGGAGAGAGGATGATTTTATCTGGGAGAGATTTTACACCTCCATGCACACACTCTCAGTGATCACTGACACATTTCCAACGTAAAAATTCAAGAACCTGAATGCTCCAAGCAAATGTCACCTGCCACAAGGCAAACATTGCTCCTGAGAAGACCAAAACAGTATATTGCACAGCCCTTTGCTGAGGTTTCTTCCCCTGCAAGGCTAAGAATTATTACACTGCTGTTATTTTTAATGGATCAAAGCAAAGGAGGAACAGGGTCATCTCATCAAAGGTACCAGCTAAGACCACCAGGACGTGCTGGAGCCCCTGAACCCTGACCACAGGGACTTGCTCCCCCAGCACCTTCAGTTTGCCAAGCTGATGTCCTACTACACCACCAGGACTCGTGAGCCAGCTGCCAGGAGCAATTTGTTCTATTCCTGGGCTATCCGAGGCCATGCACTGAGTGAATGGACAAATTATTTCATTTCCCTTGGCCAGATGAACATCCTCTTTAGGGACACAGCAGGATTCTCCTAAAATAAGCAAGCAGGCTGTGAGTCTCAGACAGTGCCAACCCTACTGTCAACGCCTGCATGGGCTTTCAACAGTGTCCCCAAGTAGGACGAATGAACCCTGACCTGAGGGTCCCCAATTCAGTTCATCACAACCCCATTAACACCATGCTCCTTCTCTCCACAACCCCCTAGCAGTGCTGGAGGCTCCCCAGGACTCAGAGCCCAGCTCCTGCCTCAGTGTGGCTGCAAACCAACCAAGAGAAAGGTATTTTAAAAACCTATAACCCGTCGTTCTGCTGCCTGCATGTATCAACTATAAAGTTGGGTTGCCTTAGTTACCAGCAGTAATTACAGATGTCTTTGTAGATTATGTGAAAGAATAAAAGCCTTCCTTAGAGATAAACTGTCCCCTGGCAAGATTATTGCCGTGCAGAGAGCTGGTAAACCCCAGGAACAAAAATCCCAGCTCTGCCAAATCCAATTCTAACACTGGCTTTATGGGAGCCAGGAGTTCACCCTGAAGGAAGGGCAGATCTCAAACACACTCTCCTTCAGAGCAGAGAAGGACGAGCTTCTGCTCATGTTCCTGGGAGAACAACTGCCAGGCTCAGCTCCCAACCCTACGTGGACAAACCAGAGGTTCCTCTCCACCAGGTTCTCACTCCAGACATGTCCAGCTCAGCCTCATTCCACTGTGCATCACTGGAGCAAGTCCCTGGGAGCTCCTCTCATCTCCTGCCTAAGCACCACAGGCTGAGCTCTGCTCTCCTGGTTGTCTCCCAACACCACAGAGGTTCAGCACAGCAAGTTTGGTCAAAGACTCAACAGGGCTCAGTGACCTGTCCTCCCTCAGCATGGGCAATCCAGCACCTCCACAGGGGCTTTGTATCCTTATATTAACTTAAAAATGACTGCTAACCACAAATTTTCAAACCTATGAGGCTTTTCTTTTGTGGGAAATGTTACAACTGTCACCCTAAAATGTTAATCTCCAGTTTGTGAGAGGTGTGACATCACTCTGATCTAAAAATCTGACAGATACCCAATAGTCAGTAGTGTTCAAAACTTAACTGCCTCTACTAAGACAAATGGAGACCAAAATATTAATTTCATCTTAGCAAAATGAAAAATCATAACTGGCCTAATTCTCTGTTTAGGATCAATGGCCAAAATCATAGCACAAATGCATTATGCCCAATAGTTTTATTCCTCATGTCAGGCAGACACAGTAAGAAAAAGATGTCAGGGTGATAGTTATAAAAAAAAAATTCAATTTCTGTGTCTTTGGGTATACATAAAGACAGTAAAAAAATGTGACTGAAGGAATCCACATATTGAGCTGTATTTTGAGAGGATTTCAGAGAAATGCATTATCATTAAAACGGATGGAGGCAGCATAATAGGAAGGATTATTTTTCTTTTAATAGCAATATTATTTTCCTATTTCGTTGATTTTTTCAGTGCCTACATCAACATGGAGACATTAGCTTAGAAAAACCACACAATTGGTATACAGTAGATCCCCAAAAGGATATTCATATCAAAGGAGACCTCAGGGGAAAAACAGACTTCAGGAACTACTGAGAAGAAAAGTCTTTGCAGACAGTAATGGAAAGAGCACAAAATAACTCAGATATGACAGTACCATTTGCTTTCAAAGGCAAATGTTGTACTTCTCAAACAAATACCACAAACAGACTACCCCCACTCAAATATAAAATTACAGGTGTTTTAATACTTTAACAAAAAAAAAATTAATATCTCAGGGGGGTTTTCTTATTTGGACTCAAACATATCTTGTAAATTCAGAACCAGAGTACCCGATCATAAGCCTTATGTAATTTCTCTATAAAATGAAAGTCCCTATCAGCACAGTAAAAGACAATCACGATTCTGAAAGGTTTTATTGCTAAATGTGAATGTTTCAAGTTAAATCCCCTTTGCCCCCAGCTGCTTCTGCTTGTGTGCAATGACATGGGCACATGATACCACTGAACCATTGGATGTACAAGTTATCAGGATATTTGAGTCCAGGCAGGCTTGGGATCAGAGTCAGAGAGATGTACAAGTTATCAGGATATTTGAGTTCAGGCAGGCTTGGGACCAGAGTCAGAGGTGATGTGAGCACCAACAATGTGTTCCTCACTGACTGCAAAAGATAGAAAATGCAGTCATTTTCAAAACCAGGGAGAATTCTGTCATTCTGAAAGTCACCGAGTGCAAAATTTGAGGACTAATCTCCATGACACAGATCTGAGTTGAAATGAGGGGCAAAAGCACAGGAACACGAACACAGTGCTTGCCCACCAAGGTCATTTTTGAACACCTCCTCCCAGGACCTGCTCTGAGCAGGCAAAGCAGCCTCAGTCCCACACGATGTGCCCTTTTGAACCACAAAGCAGGTGAGTATTTCCAGCCTTCCTTGCCAAGAGTCAAATGGCACATCAATACTGCCTGCAACCAGTTCTGTGCTACCTTCCTCTTCCCGAAAACTAGAAATGCAAGCAGCAATTTGGGTAATCATTCCTCACTTCCAGAGGCAGAGAACATGCAGATGGGGACAGTCCCTCATGCCCTAAAAACAGATGGTCTGGAAAAACAGGATAAGGCAAAAAGAGTCCAGGTACTTTCCTAGGGACTTGTTTTCACTGCTATATCCCCAGGAAAAGGCCTCCAAGTCTCAAAATGAGACCATTGCTGGTAACCATCAAAAAAAAAAAAGGTAATAAGCAACAGTGCCAAGGATGATCCCAGCCTGGGGTATCAAAACAACTCTGCTCCGCTTCCCCAAACACTAGGCTCATTTATATAAATAAAGAAAAAAAAAAGAAGGAAATCCCATTCCATGAGCTGACGTTGAGCACGACAAACTAAGATTTCAAAGCACATGAAATTAATTAATAGCTGGATTAATATCCAGAGGTGGCTGTTCATGCCCTTACGAGAAGCAGAAGAACTACAACGTAATTTAGAGAGAAATGTGACAGGATGAAAGTTTTGTTTTGCACAATAAATACAAAAACAATTGCAGTCCTTGAGTCACAGGAGGGTACAAAACTGCCCTTTGGAGCTTGGAAAACAACTCCCACAGGCTGCTGTCAATGTGTTCCCTCAACAGACGGAAGACTTCCAGAAATTGGGGGATGACTCCAGCTTAATTTTCCAATCTATCATATTTAAACAAAACTTCTATCGAGCCCTGACAATTAGTCCTACCAGCAGGTCAAAGCCCCCTCTCTGTTCCCCCACCCCCTGCAAGGTCACCAGCACAAAAGGAAGCATTCAGCATATCCTGTTTTTTTAAAAAAAAGAATGTTACAGAAAAAAAAAAAAACAACAACCGAACCAGCTTAACGTTTAGTTTGAAACGGCACAAGTGGCGCCTGGTGTGCAAAAAGCACCTGACAAAGGGGAGGAACAAGGACAGAGCCAAAACACTGAACATCTCCCAGGCATCCATGAGGTCCCTGCGCAGCAATAACATCTTTTACGGGTTCAGTGAACATTAGGACGACTCTGTAAACACTTCTGCGCGCAGGTTTTGGAGCAAAATATCTGCCTTGCAGGAAATAAAGTCTATATCATATCCTCCGGTGAGAGGGAGACACGGGATCACTGCCCCGACCCCCGCAGCTCAACCCACCCCCAAATGCTCCGGATTGTCATTCACGGCTCAAAAACGCCGCAAATCCCAGCGGCTTTGTCTCCTCGGCTGCAGAGACAGGCGGAGCAGACACGAACCCAGCGCTCTGCTAAGCACATCGCGCCGGCAGGACGAGCCCGCAGCCCCCGGAATCGTTCGCATCCCGAACACCTCCCGCGGAAACCCGCGGCGAGAGCACGAGGGGCGAAGCCTCCTCCTGTCACCATGACATTGCAACATGCAGGAACAGCAGAGCGGCATCCTCCCGACGCGGGAGGCTTGGCTGGGCGGGC
>NW_008692978.1:3455-3675 GCF_000695815.1 Acanthisitta chloris | reverse complement strand
CTGCATTATTCCAAGACAATCTGTGTTACTATATATTTCAGCTGCAATGCCTTCACCCATGGGAGTGCTCCTGTTCCCCAGCACAGAGCATTATACCAGCTGAGTCGTAGCAGACTGCATTTCTTTGCTTTTCTCTCTATCTGCTATCCATACAAACATACACAGCAGAAACACGTTGGGATGTTGTAAAGGCAGGAAGGAGCCATTATGGTTCTCTGCC
>NW_008692978.1:0-3400 GCF_000695815.1 Acanthisitta chloris | reverse complement strand
GCGTCGGCTGTTTCTGTGGGACAGCCAGTAAGCACAGTAGTAGGTGCCTTCATCGTTGGAGGTGATGTCATTGACTGCAAAAGCACAGACATTGGTACCTTTCTTCAAAGAAAAATGCATGTTCCTGTTGGAATTGCTGTCATAATAAAGTGAAGTTGGTCCAATACACAGAATGTGTTCCGGAGCTTTGGGAGGCTCATGTCGGTACCAATGTATATATGCACCCTGGAAGTCAGATATGCCCTTGGCTATGCAGTTCATCCATGCAGTGGTAGTGTGCCCTCTGGTAATGGATGCTTGACTCTGCTTCAGAAGCACTTGTGCTTGTCCACCTAGATAGAAAGAGAGAAAACAGAATAAATACTCTTATCCTGCATCATAAATAAAAATACGGGATGCTTCCTGCTGCTGTCCCATGCCTTGGGGATAATAGAAACCTACAAGGCCAGGCTGCAGCCAGGGTCAGGAGAGGGAGCAGCAGCATCCCGAGGGCTCTTACTGCTGTTGGCCTCTGGGAGGAAGGCAAGAGCAGTTCTGGCAGGGGAAGGGGGCTGAGGCTGAGGAAAGGAAATGACTCGCAAGCCACCCAGAGAGGCTGCCCTGAGAGCAGGTGGGTGTTTGAGATAAAGCAGCTTGATTGTACCCATCTAAATGTGATTTAGATGTGTCAGATTATAGCTTTTACACAAGTGGCATAAACCCTCTCTCTCCACCTCTCTTCCTCTTCTCCCCCTCCCCTCCCTCTTATGTACACAATTACCTTAACTCATTTACAGAGAAATTTTGTAGTCTGAAGCAAATTTTATCTCTGCTTTTGGACTAGTTGAAAGCTGCTAAACAATGCCCGTGGGCAAACAGGTCCATGGCCAATAAAATGACAAAATACCTAAGAGATCGTGGAGCTTAATGTATTGGAGGGGTCCCAAATTACTGCTCATGACACAGCCTGAATGCAAAGGCCAGGAAAATACACAGAAGACTGCTCAAAACAGGATTGTTGTGTTTGTGACTGCTTCTTGTCACAGGTAAGATGAGACATTACACTGCAGGGTGGCTTCTCCAAAAGCTTGGTATTATGCAAATAAACACAAATGCTTTGCAGCCCCTATAGGCTTCATTTAAAATTAAGATAAGCAGGGCAAGCAAACTTTAGAAATTATTTTGTGCCATTCAAAGTAATTTTTCAGAGGCAAGCTTTCCTTGGAAATAAAACTAAACAAATTCCCCTTTCTCTGTTGCCAAAATATTATTTCACTTTTGTCAACAAGTTTTTTCTTTTTTTTTCAAGGATTTTCACACAGATCCAGTAACTACTCTCCTACATTTATGAGAGGATTTTGATCTTTCAGTCCTCTGTGAAAAGCAACTCCTACCCCAGTGCCCAGTGTGCTCTGGAGACCTTACACTGGAGACTAACATTACTTGATTGTTTGGAACCAGAACACAATGGTACTGTGGCTTTATCTGCCTTTCTCCATAAACAGAAAAGGCTGAAATAACTTATAGGAATGTATTTCTGGTTGCAAATATAAAAACATCTGTTTATAGTTGCAGGCTTGTTACCCTGTAGGATAAGTAGCCCCACTTAAGTCAATGAAGAGACTCATCTTTAAACCAAAATGAAAGTTTTATCAACTCCAGCTAGAAACCAAGGAGAAAATAGAACCCGATTCTTTACAGTCAGAGAAGTACAAAATGAATATATGACACCTGCAGTCTTGAGCAGTGCTTCAAATTTACTTTCAGTTGTATCATTCTATTCTGCCACACAAAGCCCCAAAAAAACCCCAAAATTGCCCAAATTCCCTCCAAAAATACCCCAAAAATGCCCCAAAAAAGCCAAAAAATTGCCCAAGTTTCCTCCAAAAAATGCCCCCCAAAAAAGGCCCAAAAATCCCCAAATTCCCTTCATAAAAATCACCCAAATTCCCTCAAAAAATCCCCCCAAAATCCTCCCAAAAAAACCCCAAAATTGCCCAAATTCCCTCCCAAAAATGCCCCAAAAAAGCCAAAAAATTGCCCAAGTTTCCTCCAAAAAATGCCCCCCAAAAAAGGCCCAAAAATCCCCAAATTCCCTTCATAAAAATCACCCAAATTCCCTCAAAAAATCCCCCCAAAATCCTCCCAAAAAAACCCCAAAATTGCCCAAATTCCCTCCCAAAAATGCCCCAAAAAAGCCAAAAAATTGCCCAAGTTTCCTCCAAAAAATGCCCCCCAAAAAAGGCCCAAAAATCCCCAAATTCCCTTCATAAAAATCACCCAAATTCCCTCAAAAAATCCCCCCAAAATCCTCCCAAAAAAACCCCAAAATTGCCCAAATTCCCTCCCAAAAATGCCCCAAAAAAGCCAAAAAATTGCCCAAGTTTCCTCCAAAAAATGCCCCCCAAAAAAGGCCCAAAAATCCCCAAATTCCCTTCATAAAAATCACCCAAATTCCCTCAAAAAATCCCCCCAAAATCCTCCCAAAAAAACCCCAAAATTGCCCAAATTCCCTCCCAAAAATGCCCCAAAAATCCCCCAGAAATGAAGTTTCTTGGGGTTTGGTTGAAACAGGAAGTGGACGAGGATTGGTCGGTTTGGGGGCGGCTCAGGCGGCCATGATGAGGACGTCATTAGGCTCCACCCACCGCTCTCGAGCGCTGTGGGAAGAACCAATCAGCTCCGACCTGAGCAAAGGGCACTGACAGCTGGGGAAAAAAACAAAAAAATAGGGAAAAATAACCCAAAAATTTAAAAAAAAAGGCCCCAAAATTGCCCAAATTTCCTTCAAAAAAACCCCAAAAAATTGCCCAAATTCCCTCCAAAAAAACCGCCCCAAAATTCCCCCGAAAATATCCCCAAAAAAGGCCCAAAAATCGCCCAAATTTCCTCCAAAAATGCCCCAAAAAAAGGCCAAAAATCCCCAAATTCCCTCCAAAAATGCCCCCAAAATCCTTTGCCACACAAATGATACAACTGGGGGTTTATTCCAAACTTACAGCTTGAAGGGTAGTGGGAATAGAAAGGTTTGTCCTGCTTTTTGCTAGCCCTCCCTGCCACCTTGTAAACCCACTGAGAGACAATCCATCCAGACTGATCAAAATGCCTTTAGTTGTGGTGATTGTGTGTTGAGTATATAGTAATTGAAAAATACAAAAGCAGAGGGCATTGAATCTAATAGAAAGGATTCGGGAGCAACTCAGCCTACGGCACAGCCCCCCTCGAACCTCACCCGGACTCCAGCTCTGCTCGAGGGGAGGGAGCCCCCGAGGGTAGATCGGCTGTTCCAGGGGAGAGGGAGGATTTGAGATCCACACTCTGACTTGTATCCTTGGAAAGGGATTAGGGAAATAATTTCACTGTGTGTATCTCTGTGTCATGTTGGTATGTGTTGTCTTTGTGTGTGTGTGTTTGTTCTGTG
>NW_008692977.1:89990-101068 GCF_000695815.1 Acanthisitta chloris | reverse complement strand
GGAAACTCCGCGAGTCTCTGCGGTCGCCCTGGTTTCGGTTTCAGGCAGGTGAGGGCGAGGCGCAGTTCGTGGAACAGACTTTCTGCCGAGAGGCCTCTCCTCGCGGGGAGCTGTTCGCGGGGGCTGCTGAGCTGAACGCGCTTTTCGCCCCCGGTGGAAGTGGTTTAGTTCGATCCTGCTCGGTGCTCGTCACTCGGGGCAGAGTCAGCAGTGAGGTTTGTTGTGGGTGAGGTCGGTAGCGCTCGGGTGTTTTGAACTCGCCGTTGCCAAGCCCGAGCCGAGTTGAAAACTGGCGCTGGAAGGTAAGGAACAGTTTGTTGTCGGTGTTTGCTGGACTTGAGAGAGGTTGGCGGGTGATTTATGAGTGATTTATAATACACTCGGTGCTGTGTTGCTGTCGGAGCTCTGCTTGGCTGCTGGCAGCCTGTGCTGCGGGTTGGAGCCGTTGTGACAAAGGTATTGGAGAGCATCGTTCAGAGCACCGAACAAAGTTGTTCTGAAGTCTGCTAATAATTAACTGCTCGTTATTTAGGCACAGTAACATCATAAAAGCCAGGTTGATAACAGTGCAGATGGTCAAGCTTGTGATGTCACATAGACAATCAGCGATCAAACCCTGAGCTTTTAGGGTGTAAAGTGTGAAGAAGTGGTAAGGACAAGGTGTTGCCACAGAGGGAACAGCTGGAACGAAGCAAGGCTCTGCCTCTCATCCTGCTGCTGAGGTTGCAGTCACTGCTGCCTGCTGACCTTAATTTTTGTTTACCCTTTGGAGATCCTTGTACTCCAGTTGGGGATTTTATGTTCAGCTGATGATCAAGAGCTTGGTAGTTAAAGTACCATTTAGTTTGATGGATTATGTTGTCAAAGAAGATTTGCTTGGATCAGTGAGTAAATGCATTTACAGATCTTGTCTCTGATTATTTTTTTTTTTTAAAATTTTAAACAACCTAAATGCTAACTATTGCACAGCTCTGGTTAAGCTCGTTCCCTCTTCTTGGCTCCTGTGCTGCCTTCTCAGTGCAGGACGAGAGACTGTTAGAAGTTACATTAGTGTTAAGTTTTCTTAAATAATCTCAGATATTCAAGGAGAAATACAGGTTGCTACTTTTCCTGGCGGCACTGTTTAAACTGCAATAGTGAGAATAATGTCTCTGTTTCTAAACTGCAGATTTCCCCTTGTTCTCCTTCAGACTTGTCTTTCCAGCATTGTCCTGTCTGACTACAGTGTATTCTTACCAAAACAGCTTTTCTCTCTGGTATTTTCTCCTGTCTTTCCTAGATTGATGCAGTTTACTGTTTATCTTGGCTGGACTTGGGGAGAAAGCATGAAAGGCTTCACTTTTGTGTGACACTGAATTTTTAGTTGGGGGATTAATACGCTTTGCTATGTATTTTTGAATAGTATATACATTTCCTTACCTGCTGAATTTTTTCTTTCATCCATTAGAACTTTTGGAATGTGTGTGGAGAAAGGGAACAACTGATGTTAAATCGTCATCTTAATATCAGGGATGTATGAGTTCCCAGCAGTATACAGACTCTCCCGAGGAAAGAAGTCTCTGAGTTTGGTGTTGTTTTGCATCTGTACATCTGTGCTTAGTGCGTTGGTGCAGTGAGGCCTTTGAGCTGAGGTTGCGTGGGCCGAGGGTGATGATTGCGTTTCACCCAGTCCAGAGGCATTGCAGTTCCAGCCTGGAATCGACTGAACTGTCACAGCACGTTGTGCTCCGAGCGCAGCCATCCGTGTGAGCCTGTGCTGCTGCTGTGCCGCTGGCTGGGGCATCCTGCAGGTCGGTGGTGCCACAGGACTTCAGGCTGGAGCACAACTCTTGTCTCTTACCACATACCGTGGAGTGATGCTTTGAAGGGATTGCATTGCCTTAATTTTCAACTCAGTTGTGTGAGGTTTAGTATTCTAGTATTGTGCTCCTTAAGTAGGAAGTGCTCCATTTCTCTAATGGCATTTATAAAGAACCTCGTTAACTGTGTCCTGAAAACATTCTCTGTCAACAGCTTTTCCTTTGTCTTATTCAAGGAATGGAAGGATTAGTGAGAAATTACTTCGGTTTGTCAAAACTTGTTGGATCTTGCATATGGTGACTGTTTATTTCAAGATAGATTTGAAATAAAACTGTAGTTGAGGATATTAATGGGTTGAAATTGTGTTTTCTTTGTGTTTGAAGGAAATGCATTTGAATGGACATTAGGTTTTTCTTACATTTGTACTTAATGAAAGCATTATTCTGTTTGTTTATTTGACTGCTAGGGAAGAAATAATACATGCATATGCATTTTACTCCTACAGTTACTAGTTGTAGGTTTCGTTTGTGTTTTCAATTTGTTCTGAATAAATACTGAATTCCCACTGACACTAGGGTGGACTCAGCACTTAACAAGCATCTTAAAGCTCAGATAATTAAGTCTGAAGCCATTCATAGCTACATTGCAATTGTTTTTTGTTAAAACTTTAAATGTTTTTATTATCATGGCTAAAAATTACTTCAGGGTAAGCGTGTAGAAACTTTACCCAATTTTCTTTTCCCTGAGAGATCATCTGATTGCATGTGATTATTTGGCTGAAACTTTCTGGACCTGATCTTTGTTGATTGAGGCTTTCACTGCTTTTAATTGCTTAATCAACACAGTTCATATGTTTTTTAGAATAAGATAGGAATATTTTTACTTGTTATAAAATAGCCTTTTATGGTTAGTTTTAGGAGGGTGCCAGTGTTCCAGATATTGGCGACACAATTCCAAATTTGGACACCTGAGTTGTGTTTTGGAAAAATGCTCCTTTGCTTTAAGGACAGATCATGAGTAAGTACCCCTTTATTTAGGGCTGCTCAGAGATGAGAGGGATAAGCAGTGGAGTATGAGCCAGAGGTGTGAGAGTAGCCTGTTCACTGATCTTCCTTTCACAGTTTTTGTTAGTCATTTGACATTTCTTTCACAGATGAAGATTTTGGATTTCTTCTGTTTCCATTTTTGGTAGGTTTCTTGTTTTTTAATGGTTTCTGACTTGTTGCCCCCTACAGGCTTCCCATGTGCCAAGCAGTAATACAGACCTAATTCTGTAGTTCCTGTCGCAGTTGTGTCTTGCCTGCCCTTGGGGAGGAGAGGGAATGGACAGGGTTCTTTGTAACTCAGTGACTTAGGGAGCGAGGGATTCTTGTACAGGTCTCTTTTTTGGTTGTGGTGGGTTTTGTTGTTGCTGGCTTTTTAAAATGGAACCTGAACCTCAAGGTGAGGCAATCAGCATAGCTGCCTCTTCCCCTGCATGAACTGCCTCCCCTTGGATACTGATAACTCTATCTAGATCCACTCTGTTTTCTGACATCCTGACAGGATGTTTGGTGTAAACATGAGATTAAACTAAGCTTCTTGGAATGTTCATTTTATTAGATTCATCTCCTGGGGATGCTGTGGTCGTATTAAAATAATGACTATAAACATGGTTATTTAAGTACATTTTATTAATTTTAATTATATGGTAAATGTACATTTTTCCATGAAACCATAAATTTCAGGAACCTGTGAAGTTAAACTGTGACAACTTTTCTAAGCTTAAGTAAATACATGTTACAAGTACTGAGGTTTTTAATATGCCTTAGTCTGTACCACACTGCACAGTATCAGTGGGAAGAAAGATTCAACACTGGTGCCTTGTTTAAATGTATGTGTCAGATTAATCCATCACAAAACTTAGGCAGGTTTTCTTGCTCTGTGTTACTGCACTCATCAGAATTAGTAACTTTCTTTTTCGTCCTTAGCATTCTTAAACATCCTGTTAGATTTTCTGGTAAGCAATGTGGGCATTTTTGTGTTAGCACTAGCACAATGACCTTTGTGTGTCCAGTCAAGAGACTGCTCCTGGGCTCCAGTCAGGTATTTATGGCACATCTCAGGTATTATTGCTAGAACTGACATAGCTGTCTTCGTTTTATTTGAGATTGGGCCAAGGTTTTGGGACTTGGATAGCTTCCTGTGTTGCGTGGTTGTACTAGGTGAAGTGTGCTTGGTTGCTGCCTGAGTGGTGTAACACTGTGAAGAGTTACGGGGTGAGATGTGTCTGTTTTGGTGAGGGCATAGGAGACCACAGAAGTAAGTTTCAGTAACCAGTGTCTGTGTGTTAGTGATGTCTTCAAGCCAGTGAGAGCTCCCTGAGCCACTGGTACAAATGTGTCTTGGAAGCCTTGGCAAATAGTGTTATGGTTGATCTTCTTTTACCCTCTTTTAGATGGATAACTTCGAGAGATAAGGCAAGTAATTAGAACTGGTGTTACATTGAAATCTGTAGCTTGTGAGCAAATGCAGTGCCTGAATTTCATCCGAACTTTGTTACTTTAAGACTGAGAATATTTGTATATGTCTCTGAATTTACTGGCCTGTAAATAATAAAAAGCTTAGCAAAGGTGTCTTAGCATATAAAAATCAAATAAAGAAATACTGGAGAACCTTTAAACTGTGTGTGAGTTGCTTGGAATGCTTTGTATGGCCCTAGATCCACAACAGCATGATCATGACTGTAGTGTTTACACTTGAAGGAGTGTAAAATTTCATCAGATCCAGCTCACATACTGCTTTCTTAGAATGTGAAAAGTCGTATTTTTTAATCATAGATTACAATTCCCGAAGGTCCTCGAGTGTGTGTGTCATCTATTAACATATCAGAGACATCTCTGAGTTGCTGTGTTGCTGTGTAGGTCAGACACAAGCTTAGGCTGAACTGGGATTCAGAACAGGGTGTTTATTCTTCCGGCACTGCCAGCAGGATAAAATCCTTTAGCTGTGTTCATGGAAAGCAGGCAGGTAATCGGGATGGGATGGCTGTGTGATTTGCACAGGATGTTGATGACTGGCTGCTTCTGTGAGCTGGGTGAATCAGGAGTCTGGAACTCCATCTCCCTCTGCCCAGGTGACTGCACTAGTCACTAAGCTCGAGCTATTCTGGCATCTTTCAGGACTCTCCGTGCTGCCCATTGCTTCATGGCCAGAAATAGATAACTTTTTCTGACTAGGCTGACTGCAAAGGTCGCGTGCCCCTCGCTGTCTGAGTTCCCTCCTGGCTGCTCAAAGAATTTCTTGTTTGGATACCTTCCTCCCTTCCCTGTTTAGGTAGGGGTGCTGCTTTGTCATCCTTGTGGGTCATGCATCTGATCACTTGTTTTTCTTTGCCATCTGATCTTATAAAAGTTTATAGCTCTCTACATACCTATCTTCCATAATACTTCTCATGCCTGTTTTTGTAGCTGAGGACTGTGCTGTAAAGAGTTTCTGAGCTGCGTTTCAGGATAACTCTGGTGGAGCTCTGGGCTGTGCTGAGGGCTCAAACCTGCTCATGTACTTGTTATCAGTAGCCTTGAGTCGGTATGAGCATCAGGGCCACTGCTTGGTAAGGCAGAACAAAGCTGACTTCTCCTGTGGTGACTGAGAAACCTGGAAACTGTGGAACTTTTGGTTCCCATAAACATTTGTCTGTTTACTTTCATGCTCTGAAGGAGGAGTTAGAGTAGCTGATAGCACACTGTAAACTTAGTGCTGTTGGGAACACAAGTAACTAGATTCTTGCAAGCAAATACAAAGGCTATGAAACAACTTCTTTCAGCTGGATGGAGGTGGTTGCTTTGTTTTTTTTTTTCTTGCTTTCTTCTGAGACCTTTTTGTGGTGGGAAATTAGCTAATGTGGGCTGGCTTCCTTGTGGCCTTGGAAAAAACTCTGGAGTGCCTAGTTAATGAGCCTGGCTTGTATATTCAGAGACAAATTGTTTGGCAGATTTGGTGCTGGAAGAAAATTTTTGTTGCGTCATTTTGTTTAGGACAATTGAGTGATTTTTGCTTTTCATTTTGCAGGGAGGTATATGCATTTTTGAAACATCTAGGCATTTTCACCATGCAGATTCCTACTAGCCTTAAAACTGATTTTTTTTTTTTAAAATTTGCCATCTTTCATTTTCTAAGTTGATGGTCATCCATATTCTGTTTTATTATAAGCTGTTAGTGGCTGTTTCCTTGAGTGAATATTGTAAATAATTTTGCCCTGGAGAGATTGCAGACAGGGGTGATTTTTAGCTTGTGAGTAATGTTGGTTGTTTGGAGGGATGGGGGGTTTTTGTGTGGGTTTGTTTGGTTTGGTTTTTTGTTGGTCTTACTGGCTGTTGAGCAAAAGTCTAAGTTTTTTTTAGGGGCTAAATATTAGCTGAGGCTATTTTTTTTCTTTTGCTTGAGCTGGACAGCAAAAGTTGCAATTTTTCTTCATGGAAATATGACTAAAACCTTTTTACATACAAGATACAAGTTCCTATGATAACTAAAATTACAGTGGTGTAGTTTATGCTTTATGGTAACTAGCAGATAGAAATAACAATGAATTGGAGATGAACTCTTCCTGTCACCTGACTGTTTGATAGACTATTGACCATTTGTTTACTTCAGAGAGCTGCTGGCTTGTCTTAATTCCAGATGTTATATTAGTGGCCAGTAAAAACTGAACAGTAACACTCTTGCTAAAGACAGAATGTGCAAGCCCCAAAGGTTTCTTTGAAACAAATGATTCCTCTGCTCTTGAAGGAGTTGTTTTTTAGGGTCAGTCATCTGTTAAGAAGTGGTCATGTTCCCTCAGCACTGGTTTTTGGTCCCAGCTTCAGGCTTCTGTAAGTTAGGCTCTATTGCTGTCTGTACTGAGTCTGAGCTAAACAACACTGCAGCATTGTTTTAAACAAACAGTAAAGTGTTTAAAGAAATGTATGTTAAAATCAATATGACTGCCAGTGTACACAACGATCTGTAGGAAAATATGTAATTTGTTGTTAACATATGGCTAGCAACTTGAGTTTTAAACTTTCCCTCTAAGCTAGCTGCCTAAATTGAGAGGAATTCTAATGCAAGTCTTGAGTTTAAGAAAAGGGGAATATGGAAAAAACGCTTAGTGGTATGGTATGTGCTCTTGTCTTGTGGCTTCCTGCTGTTAGCTCAGTAGTTTTAGGCTGTATCTCCTGTTAGGAGGGGCTCTGTCCTCTCACCTTAAGATTGACTCATACTAGGTTCCCCCCCTCTGATACGTTTTCATAAACTCTGCATTCCATATCTGCTGTTACTCATAAGGATTGGCTATGGGATTTGATAACACACTTAACCCACACTGACCTTGCTTCTGCCTCTGTTCATAGAGCTGTTCTAATTGCTGTTTGGGAAACAGCAAAACTTGCAGGGCTGGTTGATATCAAATACTCTGGGATATTTTTGTCAATCTGTGTGTTTGCATATTGAGCCCTACCATTAGTATATTATTATTGGGATTCTTAATGTTCATTTTAATGCATGTTTCCCAACTTCCTTTGGTATTGGTCACAATATTAACTATACCCTTACTATTTTTTTCAGTATGGAGATTCCCTCAAAGGGCAGACTCAATTAGAGGTCTGTTTGCCTGCTGCACTTTAATTTTCGGTGTTGTGGGACTGTATGGTTAAGTAGGTTGCTAAAACCACCCAAGTTTTAAACATGTGTAGCTCCTCCAATACATTTGCTTCTCTAAGTAGTTTGAGGAGGGAAGGGAGGTAGCATGGCAGGATATCTCTTAAACTGGTTTTGCCATTTGGGGAAATGTTTGTGTAACCACATCCCTAATAAAAGTTAATTAAGCTTTAGCCTACAACAGCAACATATTTTGAAGATGTGCTGATTTATTTTACAAGTCTCTCTTTAATGTTTATGTCCCAGGATGTTGGAAGATGCATGTAATACTAGTACAGCTTAATTTCAGAATAGTTCACTGGGCTACATCATACTTGGTTCTTTCAGCATTTATGTGAAAGAATAAGAAAATGAGACTTTGCCTCGATTAAAGTGAAAAACACTGATTGACTTGAGGGAGGAAAACTTTTATTTCAATTAATTTTTGTTCTTGGTGCATGAGATAAGGAATTGTGACTAATACATTGCTATATTGTTATGTTCTGAGTGTATTTGGGTAACTTTCCCTGCAACAAGTTGATAACTCATGGGAAAGGTCAGTGTTTCCTTGTTGATAAAACCTGAGACAAACCAGCAGCAGTGGAAGGATGGAAAGGTGCTTGAAGTTACGCAGAAATGGAGATGTGTTAGAGTGGTGGAGAGAAGCAGCCTTAGCATGAAGACATGAAACATTCTTGACATTTTTAGAAAGGTTCTTTCATGTTAGTGGTCATTTAGTTGAAGTAATGGTTAGTATACTCTTCCTTGTAATTATTCTCTAATATTACAAGAGGTTCTAAGAATTCAAATTGAATTGGGCAAATGCTTTTCCTTTAAACTTGTAAGTTTCTTTGGATTCTTGTGACAACTTTATTCTTTTTATAGGAAGAAACACAAGGTGCCTCTGTACTTGAGTTGGTTAACGTTGCAGTTGTAGCAATCTTGCCTGGCTATGTAATTCTGTTGGTAAACATAAAGGAAGTAAATGGTATTCAGTAGCTTTGGCAATTAGCAAATTTTCCATCAAGGTCTTGAGTACAAGAAAGACTTATTGGAATCAACAGGTGGAGTTTTAGATTTCCAAGACCTGCACATATATTGCTTTTCTGAAGGGAACATCTCAGTGGAAGTAACCCTGTGAAGAGCAGATGTGAAAGATGTCTCTTTGTTTGTGCTCATATGTACTTGAGACATGGTATAGGTGTCATAGAAGACATTAGGTGAGCATAAGTGATTTCTTTTGCATTCAGAGTTATTTGCATTCAGATTGACCGAATCGAGCTTTTCAGTCTAGTTTGTTTCAGAAACTGCTGTTTACCTCTGTGTCTGTGTGCTGTGTTTCTGTGGAATTAAAGAACATAAAAATCAGAATTAAATTAGTTGTTTGATCTGTTGACCTAAAATAAAGTGGTTTTATTTTTCGGGGTTTGGAAGATTTTTGAATTTCGTCTCGCTCAGGTCAGGTTTGGTACTAGAAGATCCCAGGCTCCTACCTAACTTTTATGAAGGAGCATTAATTGGACAAGCTTAATTTACAAGTTGTTGTTGTTACAGGACTTGAAAGACCTAGCTGTTGTGAACAAGACACCTACTGAACCATGGTGGATTACTATGAAGTTCTGGGAGTGCAAAAGCATGCCTCAGCAGAAGATATTAAAAAGGCGTAAGTGTGACCGGTATATTTCTTACCTGTTTTAAAGAATAAACAGAATTACCTGGTTTCTGGATTGGCACTTTGTTGTTTTCCCTTGTTCTTTTCCAAATTCCTGCACATACTAGTCAACTGTCGTGGTTTAACCCCAGCAGCAGCCAAGAACCACACAGCCACTCACTCCCTCCCCCACCAACGGGATGGGGGAGCAAATCAGAAGGGTAAAAGCTACAAAAACCCATGGGTTGAGATAAAGACAGTTTAATAGAGAAAGCAAAAGCTGCACACACAAGCAAAGCAAAACAAGGAATTAATTCACTGCTTCCCAAAGACAGGAGGTGTTTATCCATCTCCAGGAGAGCAGGGCCCATCACGCGTAACGGTTCCTTGGGAAGACAAACACCATCACTCCAGATGTCCCCCCTTCCTCCTTCTTCCTCCCACCTTATATACTGAGCATGATGCCCTATGGTATGGAATATCCCTTTGGTCAGTTTGGGTCACCTGTCCCAGCTGTGTCTCCTCCCAATCTCCCATGCATCCCCAACTCCCTTGCCAGAGTGGCAGTATGGAAAGCAGCAAAGGCCTTGGCTCTGTGCGAGCTCTGCTCAGCAATAACAAAAACACCTCTGCATTATCAACTCTGTGTTCTGCACAAAACCCAAACATAGCCCCATACTAGCCGCTGTGAAGAGAGTTAACTCTACTTCAGCCCAAACCAGCACATCAACTCAAATGTTTGAACTGTGATCTTGTATGACTCTGTGTAAAACACTCCACATCAGCCTAAGTGCAAGCTTAGCTTTGCCTCTCTAAGGACTTATGAACACTTTGCCTAAAATGTTTCTTTAGAGGATAGGAGTTGTGTGCAGGTGTAGCAGTCCAGGAAGGTGTTTATGTTAAGGAGCTGTCACAGTCTGGTGTTGGTGTACTCTTGGAGTTTTACCAACTTTGTCTACACCAGAAGAATCATTCTTGATGCTTCCTGTAATTGGTTGTAGTACTGAATAATTACAGAGCTCTAAGAAGCCCACAGCAGAGATGTTATGGAATGTTTAGCTTATATCAGTCAGAGGTTGATCATCAGAAATGCACAGGAATAATTTCAAAACAGTTAAGGAACTCCAAACATACTTTTTTTTCTTTAGAGCATATCTGAGTAGGTGGTTCTTTGTGTACCTGTAGAATCTGTTGATACCAGGCTAGATGCAATCCTTTATTCCCTGACAACTTGTTTAAAGCATTTTGTGTTTATCTGTGTAGCATATTCCATCATTTCAGAGTACAATATCCTTTGTTTTCTTTCCACCTAGGTACCGTAAGTTGGCACTGAGATGGCACCCTGATAAAAACCCAGACAACAAAGATGAGGCAGAACGGCAGTTTAAACAAGTGGCTGAGGCCTACGAAGTTTTGTCAGATGGTAGGTATTTTAACAGGGCTCTTGAACTGCCTTTGGTCTTGGTATCAGACTGAAAATGTTGGGGAATGATGCTTAGAAGGGGTATTATAACTTTGGTTTACCATCCAACATGGCTACATCCTTTTCAAAACAAAGGAGAGAGAAAGGAGCTTTGCAGATAAGACAGAATAAGCAGAAATTTTGAAATGAAAGTTTCAGGATCTCTTTAGATGAGTAACCAAATTAGTTTCCTTGTAGAAATTAAAATTCTGTGTTTGCCAGGCCCTCTTCAGAAATTTCTGAAGAGACATCTCTAAGTACTAAGATTAATTTTGTCTTAGCAGGTAAAGCCAATGTTACCATCAATATAGGGGAATTACTGTATCCAATAAAAGTCAAGCTAGGCCAACTCTGAAATATCTTCTGTTGGGCCTACTGCTTCTAGTTATTGTAACAGTAAACTAGTCTTGACAAAGCCCAAGCATACTGTAAACCTTGCTGAAAATTGGATTGTCCTTGGGTGAGTTCTCTGATACCAAAGAGAATGTTTGTTTTGAATTGTTCTGAAGGAGT
>NW_008692977.1:33406-89969 GCF_000695815.1 Acanthisitta chloris | reverse complement strand
AGGAATGCAGTTTACAGTTCACCCTCCCTTGAAGAGTATCAATAACTTTTGCCAGTGTTCCAGCCAAAGCAGTCTGAATCATAACAAAGTGATTTAAGCTACTTTGATTATTTTCCTCTGTAATTGACTGCAGCTGTCTCTATGCTATTTCTGAAGTGTCCTTGACTTCACCTGAGACCCGTGAGCATGGGAAAGCTATATTTAAAGCACTAGCAGCATCTAGATTACCTCTCAGAGTTTGGCCTGATTTATCGAGCTGCAGTGTTTTACCTCCTGTTTCTTTGCTTGGTTTTGATACTTCATTGACATGGCCCTCCAGAGGGGGATCATGAAGTTGATAAGAGGATTGGAGCATCTCCCCTGTGAAGACAGGCTGAGGGAGTTGGGGCTGTTCAGCCTGGAGAGGAGAAGGTTGTGTGAAGACCTCAGAGCAGCCTCCTGGTATCTGAAGGGGCTCCAGGGAAGCTGCAGAGGGACTCTTTATTAGGAGCTGCAGTGATAGGACAAGGAGCAATGGGTACAAATTGAAAGAAGGGAAATTTAGATCAGATATCAGGAAAAAGTTTTTTACTGTGAGGGTAATAAGACACTGGCACAGGTTGCCCAGGGACGTAGTGGCTGCCCCAACCTTGGCAGTGTTCAAGGCCAGGCTGGATAAAGACTTGAGCACCTGGGCTAGTGGGAGGTGTCCCTGCCCAGGGCAGGAGGGTTGGGACTGGATGATCTATAAGGTCCATTCCAATCCCTTAACAATCTATGAAATGTATGAAAAAAAACTTTGTTAGTTCATGGTATACTTGTCTTCTAGAGTACTTTAACCTTCTTAAACTAATTTTTGAGCAAGATTAAAACAGGATACTGGTCTGGTGGTTTGTTATACAGATCTTTTAAGTTCTTTGGAAACAGTACACTGCTAGAATTTTAGAACACCTTCTAAAAGCACTGCTGGTTTTTGGACCTAGACCAAATCCTAATTTACTGGTGTCTTAGCAATCATTTGTGCAGCAGGGATACCTGAATCCTGAGCCCTGTGGTTGAGAGGCAGTCAGCTGTTCTGCAGATTTAATGAAATTTTCTGATACCATTACAAGCTTGAATAAAGACAGATTTTTGGCAGAGGAATAGTTTTGTAAGGGGTTACATAAGCAAAGAATACCGAAATTGGGTGATAATAGAACACTCTTCTCTCACAGTTTCAAGAATGTGGCATTTTTCAAGATGAACTTTAGGCTTTGTGAACCCTCAGGTCATTCTTGCTGTTTCCTGCTCCTGACAGTTTATCTACCTTACTGCTTTGGTCTTTCTGCATTGTAGGTTAACCTCCTTTCTTTAAAAATTGCTTTTGTAGAAAGGCACTGTGGGTAATATACCAAACTTTGGGAATTTGTGTGGGTGTGAACTTATTGCAAATTTCCATTATTTGGAGATGATGACCATTATATAAAATTTTAATTCCTGTTAGTCAGAAGTATTTTACTTTTTAGCACCTGTTTGAGGTAACTGCATGTTCTTTCAATTAATTTTTCTTCCCTTCCATGAATACTGGAATGCTGGTCTGCAGTGAAATGAAGTTATTCCATGCCTTCTGAAATAATAGAGAGCAAGCACTTTGAGTCATATCCTTCCATAGCATTTTGTAACATCATTTCCCCATTATTATTCTAGAAGAAGTGGTTATAATTAATGTTAGGGGGTTTGCAGTCATTCCTATAAACCCTGTTCTTCCGTTCTCATAACTGTCTTACAATGGGCTCAGTCTTGTGCAATAAAAGGAAAAGAGGCAATGGTCAGGGTTTCAAGTTGGATAGAAACAAGGGAATGCTTACAATGAGAATGCCTGAGCACTAGAATTGTTTTCCAGAGACACTATAAAATCTTTTCTGAGAGCTTGATGAGATCAGGGCTTTATTCAGGCAAGATTTGATGAACTTTATGATTAGACTTGTGTGGAGGAGCAGCTTGAATTCCAGAGGTCCTTTACAACCTTAAAGCTTTCCATGGTACCTGTGTCAAGGTGAATACTGCAGTATTCTTTTTAAAGGCAAACTTCCTTGTGAAGTTTGTCCTTATACCCAGCTTTTTCTGACACAACAGGACCAGAGTTTCTACAACTAGATGGTAATAAGTCTGAAGTTTAGTACATGTCCTTTGTGAGCCTCAGTTGCTTCAACAGTCCTTGTCAAAAACATTCAGCAGGCCAGAAGTTTCTTAAATAAACTAGTTTTGAGAAGATGTTTGGCTGAGAATACCAGTTTCTTGTTCATTTTTTTTTTTCCCAAATCAATGTATGTGTTTACTGACATGATGTACAACTTCTCCTTTTAGCTAGAAAACGTGATGCCTATGACAGATATGGAAAAGAAGGCCTAATGAATGGAGGTGGAGGTATGTTGACAACCAGCAGGTCTTTGCATCCTCTCTTCTGGTGGAAAGCCATTTTCTGCAACTTTCTTTTAAAGACGTGAATGTGGAAATGCTTGCACTAAGGCCTAAAATTCAGTCTTCTTAAAACTGAGATTACAATTCTCTTGCAGTTTTTCTAGTTGCTGTAGAAGGTGTTATTGTTGTCTGAAAACAGGGAAAGAAAAACAGTTACAGAAAGTACTGTGTGCTTAAGTGATACCTGAAGGGGAATGGGAAATTTTAGAAATTGTTTTTAAATTATTCAAATACCGTATAGACCTGAACTTTCCTGTTCATAAGAATGTGTGAAGGTAATTGAAATTTACCTTTTTTTTTTCTTTCAGGTGGAAATCACCACGATAATCCGTTTGAGTATGGATTTACATTCCGTAACCCCGAAGATGTCTTTAGGGAGTTTTTTTCAGGAAGGGATCCCTTTGAACTCTTTGGTAAGTAGTCCACTGGTTTTAGTTACGTGTGTCTGAAGCATGGCTGAAACTTTACTCTTACAAAATAAACACAGCTAATGCAGTTTCATTAGAAATAGCTCTGAAAACGAGGTAAACTACTGGTATTTTGTATTATATATTTGAAATGTTTGCTTCATACCTGTTTCTTGGTTGAGTTTCTAGTGTAGAACAGATATGGTTTGCCAGTTCATGTTTTGTTGGAAGGCCTGGTTTATAAAAACTTCAAATCAAGGCTGCTGTGTATCTGTAGGTGTGTGTGTCTGTCTTCAATAGAGAATGTATACACTGGACTTTCCTCTCACAAATTTGAGCAGGCAGACCTAGTCTGTTGAATTTAAACTCTTTTGATCTGTAAATAAAATAAAAGCTAAAGCTTTGAGAGCTTCTGGACTGGACATGGTAACTGTAACTGTCACATCATAGCTCTCAGTGTAGACTTATTTAATGATTTTCCTGTGTTAGAATAAGAACAGCTACGTACATAATCCGGACACTCTCCCTCATTTGTCACTTGTTTTCTTGGGGTATAAAGCCCCTAAATACTCAGATTAAATAGTTCTTGAGGCCTGGATGATTTTTTAGGAAGCATTCATTAAAGGAAGCAATACGTGTTAAAGTCGTTTTACCTTAGTGCTGAGGGACTTCTGGCCTGTGATGTTGCTTGCTCTAGTGAAGGTCTTTTCAGAGGTGCTGGAGTTCTTACACAATCTCTCTGTCTCTGTTCTACTCAGCAATTTGCTGACCTATAAAGCAGAACAGATCCTGTGTTCGGTATTTACTGCGGGAAAGTTCCATACTGAAAACTGCAAGAAGTGTACTTGAAAATCAGCTTTCTTCCTGTTCAGTATCTTGGTGTTGATTAATCTCTAGAATAATGTATGTAGATGTTTTAATATTTTTTAAAGTAATTTTTTATCCTCGGCAGCATTAAGGGACTAATTCAGCTCAGATTTTAATTATATCTTTCTCTGGTTTGCTATTTAAGGATCATCAGTTGTTGGATGACTCTAATGAGGGATTAGGAAAGGGGTTGAAGGGCTAGAGGTTGATTTCAGTAGAACACTAGTTGATTAATTAGATGAGTAGCTAGAGGAAGAATCTGGTGGAGGATAAGCATCAGCACTTGGATAGCTATACAGCAGAAGTAGGAAAGGGCAGATTGGAAGAAGCATCTACAAAATACTTACAAGTGAAATGGGGTCTGAACTGGAAAGATGCAGCTGCTTTAGCTGTCTGCAGTAAAATAAGAATCTGAAGTACTAGGCAAGGATTTCAGTTTAGATGCGTGATCTGAGCACTGGTTAAGCCACATCTGGAGTATTGGGTCCAGTTCTGGGCTCCCCAGTAAAAGAAACAGAATTTCTGGATTGAGTCCATTGAGGGGCCACTAAGACAATTATAGGACTGGAGCATCTGTCAGTTGAAGAGAAGAATGAGAGAATTGTTGGAATTGTTCAGTGTAAAGAAAGCTCAAGGTGAGAGTCTCGGCAGTGCATTTGGAAGGGATTGTGTAAGGAGGGTGGAGTTAGGCTGTTACCAGTGGTGCAGGGGAAGAGGCAGTGGCCACAGATGGGAGAACAGGAGGTTCTGCCTTACCTTAAGGTGACACATTTACATCTGAGGGTGACTGAGCGTTGGAGCATGTTGCCTGGAGAGGTTGTGGAATCTCCATGTTTAGAGATACTCAAAAGGTATCTGGATGTGTTCCTGGGCAAACCACTGTAGGTGGCCCTGCTTGAGCAGGGGATTAGACCAGATGAACTCCAGAAGTCCCTGTCAACCTCAGCCATTTTGTGATTGAGTGGTAGAAAAACCTATAAAAGTCTGATCAAGATGTTGAGTAGGAAGTTAGTGAGGAGGAACTGGGAGAGTGCTTAGCTCTCTGTTTATTTAAGTTGTATTAAATAAAATAGTTGGTTCTCAATCAAATATTTTTACAGTAAATTGTGTAGGTGAGGCATGTTCTAGCTACCAGTGGGAGACTGACATAGGCTGTTTGATTTTTATTGTATTGACGTCATCAGCACTAGAAGAAGATTTAACTTTCCTCTAAAAATCTCAGTGTTAATGATTAACCTTAAAGCTGTGAAGTTCTGCTGTTAAGCAGTAATGGGCTTAAAAAAATCCCTGAGGACTTACCTTTTGGGTTGTTTAGAGAGAAGGCTGCCGAGTATGGTGCATTGAGCTATGTAGCTTAACCAGTGGAGATACCACTGCTGCCAGACTTCTGGGATATTGCAGCTGCTGTAGCCTTCCTACTGGAAGTGAAAGGAACACTGAAACATCTTACCTGGTGGCATCAGTGGACTCAACATACCTCTGCACAAGTGACCTGTAGAAACATTCACCCCCTCCTTAACACCCAAAGATTTTATTTATTCAAAAGCAGGTTATCTACTTCATGTATTGATCACTGTCAGCTGTAAGATACGAGTGATGTGGCACAGGCTTCTAGCTGAGTAAGGGTTTGGCACTGTCAGCAATGTGATGTGCACTCCAATTAATGAAAACTAATCGTCTCAAAGCTGTCTCTGCTTCACATGGATAGTTGCAGTGTCAGTGATCAGAGTCCTAAAAGCCTGTGTTGAGCTTTGGATTTGGAGCATAAGCTCTTGAAATTTTTATAGTGAGAAGGCTTCAAAGGGAGCACCTTTTTCTCTTTTTTTTTTGTGGCTTTAAGATACTTAAGACTTTGTCAGTTGTGGAAAATTGTAACTCAAAACAATTATTTTCACAGATTTCTATAAAAAGTCTTTGCAGTGGTCTTTGCACATACATGAATGTTTAAGGTAGTACAACACGAACGTAAGGGTGCTTTCAGCTGAATGGAGTGCATTTTATAATACCAAAAGCAAGCAGGAGAACTGTGTGTGTAGCACTAACACTTGTAATGGTGAACTAGGGCCCTTGTAGATTCTTTTGTGTTGAAACACTGTTGGCACAGTTCTGTCCTGAATAATAAGGGAATTTGTCTTCTAAAACTGAGGAGTTGCCAGCTTATTGGTGAGTTTTATGTGAAACTGGTGACTTCTTAAGGAGCTACTCAAATTATAATTGATATTCAAAGCAGCTGAATAAGGGTTGAGGTCATGTGTTCTAAAGCTGTATACTGGCAGAATCAAAGATGAAATTGAATAAATACTTTGAAACATTTGTACTTTTTATACAGTTTGAAGTGGCACATAGTGAAGCCCACAGAATGCAGGTGGGACTCTGTATATCCTGATTGCCAATGAATATGTAAAGAGCAGCATTCAGATGCATAATTCTGTAAATTTATGGATGTGAAGAATTGCTAAAATTTGCTATGAATTGAATCTGTTAAACTCCACTGAGCTGTATTGCACTGCTATTGCAGTTACAGAAAGTTTTCTTTATAAACAGAGGCATCTTTATTCATCTGTAGAAAAGAGGAGAACGTGTGAAGGCTTCTGTGGTGATTTTTGACTGATGAGTCCCTTCAGACTTTTCAAATGACAATTTATAATCTTGTCGAAGACAGCTCTGAACACTTCCAAATGGAGCCAAGTTAATGTTCTGTGCTGTTGTTGCAGTGGAGATAGTCATGGTTTCTCTTCACTGATTATTTTCAGGCAAATTCTTTGTAAACATAGGGGTGCATGAAGGCAGGTACTTTTTAAAACTTGATGTAATGTTATGACAGGTGGTTAAGTCTCCTAACCTTTGAGACACGTGGGCTCACTTTTTGTGGCACCTGGTTACAGCAGAGTCTGTATTCCTAGTGAGCTCTTTTAGGGATGATTTTAGTCTCTGACATGTGGATGTATGGGAATCCTTAGGCCATGAAAAAAGTAAAGCTGCTGCTTCCTGTACTCTCTGTGTTGCAAAGTCCTGCCTTGGTCTGTCAGTGTCTGGTTAGCCACTGTTCAGCACTCTGTCCCATACACCTCCTTGTCTTGACTGGTCCTTGATACTAGAATTGACTTTTGACTCTTAGCATAGGGATTGGTTTCTCATTTCACTAAGTTTGTTTTATACTTAAACTATATCCTACTCAATTAAAATTGGTGTTTGCCTTGATTTGGTTTATTTGTGCTGCATGTAGTGTTTTGTTTGTATTTTACTTGTAAACTTTTCAAGGACATTCTTCTGCTGGATTTTAACAGTTCGTGGGAGGGAACAGCATTCCAGTGTTACCACTGGTGATGGAGGTGTATTGATAAAAGACTCTTGCTTCAAGCATTGTGTGAGGAACAGAAATTGTTGTGTTTTGGTGTTGGCAAAAATACTTGACTATGATTCTGGGCTGTTCAAGAATTGGTTTTGGTTTAGAGGCTTTTCAGATTCTCACTTCAAGAACAGGTTATATATTGGAAGGTATTATCAGTGAGGAATTATATTGAAAGATGGAGTTGGGATAACAAGGTCATGACATTACTTAACAGGGCATTTAGTACTTCAGACCACTCCTTAAGGAGTTAATTCATCTCTTACAGACTTTAAGCTTCACATATACCTTAAACCATCTCACTGCCACCGGATGTATCTGTGATGCCTGTGTAATCTGTAAGGGCTAGAAAATACAACTCAGGTCCTAGAGCAGACTGGTATCCTGCAGCAGCAGTATCTAGAAGCTCCACAGGATGTTTCAGGGCTTTCCAAACTGCTTTGGGTGCCTTTATGTCTAGTTAAATGAATCCTGCAAGGAACCATGCTTTCCTCCCTGGTGGCATATTACTAAGGTGACATGATAAATCACTCCCCATGGATGCCTTGTCTAGACTTTGATGTCCAAGCAAAGTCTGTTTGTGAAGTCTCCTTCAGCACTGACAGTTTTGGTATGGTTCCTAAACATTTTAGTGTTCTCCAGGTACCTTTGGAGATGGTATTTTATAAATGTCTTAAATGTTTTTCTTAGTTCATGAAGTAAGATTCGCAATATATTTTAATCTGAATTTAATGCTAGATGATGCATAAACCCACTGTGGAATTTTCCCTTGAGAGTTCTGGTTTATGTGGTGTTTAAAAACCTATATTGTTGGAAATGAAATGTAAAATTAAACTTAACACCTGTATAGGCTAGCGAGATATAAATGCTTGTCACAGAGAATGTCACCTGGCTAGTTACATGGTGTGTAGTTTGGTTCCATCAAAGGACAGAATTGCTGCAGATTGGCTGCTGTAATATTGATTACATAAAAAGAAGCAGGAGGGTTCTGGAACAGTGCAGTTCTCTCAGTATATTACTCTAAGGATTCAGGCTAAAGAGTCTTCAGCTGATAAGAAAGCAAACTCGATGTGCCATAATCATTGCAAACTCCATGTGATCTGTTTTAGGTTGTTGCTCAGGAATGGAATGTCTTCATTAACCTATTTGTCTCAAGGACAAAGTTGTCTTGCTGGGGCAAGAGATATGCATATGAATATGATCATGGTTTTAATTCACATGATACTCCATTTCTGATAATTCTTTGTTTAGGTGTTCTAGTGCAGATTGTATTTATTAGTAAAATGGGTTCTTAAAACTGAAAATGGAGGTGGTTTTCAGTTAAAGCTGTCTTGTACAGTGTTGTCTTCTTGGTAATCAGGCTTTTTGTAGACATAAATTTGCAGCTTTCGATGCAGTTTATGAAGTGCTCAGATTTGCATGTGCATTCATTGCTTTGCTGTGAATGTGCAGTTTTATATCATAACCACTAGTTATGGTATATCATAACCACCAGGTCATAATTATCCACTGAATGGTCCAGATCTCACTACTCTGAATTTTTCACAAATAACTTGATAGGTTCATAGGGAGTTTTTGAAAGACAGAAATTGTCTCACCCAGACAGCATTATCAAACAGGAGTTGGTAATGCTGTGGCTCCAGAATGTGCAGTTTTATATCATAACCACTAGTTATGGTATATCATAACCACCAGGTCATAATTATCCACTGAATGGTCCAGATCTCACTACTCTGAATTTTTCACAAATAACTTGATAGGTTCATAGGGAGTTTTTGAAAGACAGAAATTGTCTCACCCAGACAGCATTATCAAACAGGAGTTGGTAATGCTGTGGCTCCATGGTCAAACTAACAGTTTCTCCTAAGGGTGGAAGCCTTGCTCCAAATTTTCACATCTGTCTTAAAACTTTAATCATCATCTAATGCCCCATTAGGTAGATTGAGAAGCTGTTTGATAGCACACTGGCCAAAGTTTGTCTTGGGCATCCCAGGCCAGTTCAGGTGGTTAGTTCCCAAGAAAATGTTTTGATTTGGTTTTCTTGGATGGCTAGCTGGTTAAAGTGGTGAGAGGACAAATGCTGAACATAGCACAAGGAGAGCAGGTCATCCAGTGGTAATGGAGGATTCCTCCTTTGTTAAGTGTCCCTGAACACTTGAGCATTCATTTGATAGTAGCTAATCCCAAGGTACCTCTATACATCTTTAGAAAGACTTTCAAATGCTTCTGCTGGTAAATTATTGAATAAGTGGGGCAAACATCTGTTTGACTCCAGTTTATGAAAGTGGGCAATTATAAAGACCACACCAAAACATTTGGTGGGTGAATCAACAATGCTTGAAACAGCATCTTAATGTCCCCTCTGAGTAAGTGGCATCAGCAGTGCTTATTTTGAGTTAAGGAAGAAAATATTTCCATGCAAAAGTGCTTCCAGATTCCTGAAGCCACCCCAGTTCTCATGATAGGTTTTTCAGTGCCTGGGTACACTCCAGAGCTGTAGCATGAGGTTCTGTGTGCATTTACTGCAAATATGTACATACTTGAAACTTTTTTCAAACAGGAGACAAGATAGAAAACACCTATTCCAAGAATTCTCTTGTATTGTAGCTATCACATAGCTGTAGCCCTTTGCATAAACACATTGTTCAGACTCACATTTCAGACTCTCTCCTGGCAGGATCTGTGAAGTCATTGCCATGTGCTTTTGCTCTAAAGAAACAATGGCAGGCAGGCTGCCTGTGCTGCCCGTGCTTGCTGAGGCACTGCAGCAGAACTCAGTGCCCTTGAGTTTGCCTGTGCCCTTACGTAGGGGCTGAACAGCCTTTCAGCATTGTTCTGCTCAGTGTGCTGCAGCGAGTGTGACCCTCCTGCATCCATCTGCATTTGGCTCATGTGTCATGTGCTGGCACAGGCAGTAGGGTGGCTCTGATGGCAAAAAATAAAGCAAAGTTAGTTCCCTGGTTGGGGAGGCAGTCAGTGCAGTGAGTGGTGACTGAGCAGAGAGCCTGTTTTTACAGGGTGATGTTCCTTTGCATACTGTCCCTGTAAGATTATCAGCATCTTACAACTGCAGCATGTGCATGTGAGAACATTTGCTGACAGCACACAGTTCATCTCAACACTTGATTTTCTGGAGGTGAATGATGGCATTGCAGTGGAATGTGCTTGACACTTCGATCAGTGTCATCACTTTGATTGGTCACATCATTCTGTGACTGAAAGAATCTTCCTGTGCTGCTTTTGACCCTTGGGGCACTTTTGCTGCTGCTGCCTACCTTGTAACCAGCAGTTGCTTTTACAGCCATACTGTGAACTCTAGCAAAGAATTGACGTGGCTGAACTTCCTTTCACCTGGAGGTGCTCTTTTCAGCACATAAATTCCCCGAGCAACTGCCAGGATACAACTGTCATGGTAGAAGTGACTGTCATAGGAATTGTGTCACTTTTACAGTGTATTGTGATTTCAGCTAATGCCTTAGATTGCTATGTGGAATTTTATGAGGTTTAACTGAATTGTAGACTGTTTCAAATGTAGATACTCAGGGTTTTGCCTCCTTTCCTCCCTTCCCCTGTTGTATGGTGCTTTCCTGCCCATATTCTTTCACATACCCAGTCTTGCCAGTACTGAATCAGATGAGCTCACCGATGCAACAGAAAGTAACAACTCAATGTTTTCTTTGGGATCAATGTATTAATGAACTTGTGATTTGGTACCATGATCACAGAGCAGGAAAGAGAGCAATCACATCTTTTAAGTAGTATTCTGCAATTAGTTTATACTGCTGAAAGGGAGAGAAACCTGTTTCTGTGTTACAGCTGAGGCCCCCTGAGAATAGGGGGATCATGACCTGCCTTATTTTGAACTGCAGTGAGATATTTATTACAGTAGCTGCTGTTGTTGTTGTTATTTGACCTATTTAGAGGAGAAATTCTTGTCCTGTGACTACAGAAAAGCAAGGTAAGATTCCATGGCTTGCAGGGTGCAGGTTTAATGTTTTACCCAGAGGAACAAGACAGTTGTTGTAATTGAATTAGCAAAGATTTTTCTCAACAAATTCTTTTGGAAACATTATCTCTCATGCAGTTATTTTCAGGTAGGTTATTTAGTGTACAGTGTTTGTGTTGCTGTGGGTTTTGTGTTCCAATCTTTGCAGTAACGTTTTGGCTTCTGTAACTGCAGTGTTCCTACCTAGGAACAGTGAGAGTCCTGAAATCTTCATTTTGTCTGCTTTTTTGGTAACAGGGTATGATGAGTTCTTTGCTTAAAGCATTTGCCTTTTCCCCCAAAAATTTCATGTCATATGCTGTTGTTGATAGATCAGAAGTCTGTCTTACCTGCTTACTTGAATTTTCTCACCTTTTCTGTTCTCTCAATCTTTGGTGTTTTGACAGCACCACAAGTTCTGCATCAGTACTACAATGACAGCACCACAAGTTCTGCATCAGTCCTGTACTACAGTTAATGAAACAACCTGATACTCTGTCCTCCCATAAGCTTCTGGTAATACCCAGATTAGAATAAACTGAACTTGTCTCCAAACAGTATTTAGTGTCACTCTGAAGTGACACTAGTTTAACATTTCATTTCTCTGAAGCTTTTAAGTTGTATTTATATAGTATTTAGCATTTGCAGAAAGGCCTTAATTCTTTTTCTTTTTTGTGGTTTGTTGTGGGGTTTTTTTCTGCTTAGTTTTGTTTATCTGATATGCCTCTAACATTCAATAAAAACTGGATTGTAAATATCAAAATGACTGTAATCAGAGGAGGCATTAAAACAACCCAACACCTTGTGTTTGAAAAAAGCCGTCAATGTGAAAAGGTTATCATGGATGTAAAGGTTCTGCTAAATCACAAAAAGAGACCCACCAGGCTGCAATGTTATTATTTTGCTGAGGGGTACTATTAATCATCCTGATTTGGGGACTAAAAGCATAAACAGGCTCTGAGTAGCTGCGAGGTTGCTGTATCAGTGTGAATTTGGTGGTGGATACAAGACATGATGGTGCAGTAGCCTCCTGCTGCCTTCTCTCCTCAATGTTTTTGGCATTTTTTTTCTCCTGCCTGCTGTACCTGGTTGGCTGTCAAAATAGTAAAGAGGTATTTTCTCTGAGAAGTTCTACCCCTTTTCCTGTCTCTGCCAATTCTGTCTTGCTGAGCATTCTGCAGTCCCTTGTGGAAGAGTGGATGGAGTATCTTACTGAGAGAATTACTGGTGGAGGAACAGTGGAGTGTTATTTCCAGGACTGCTGACAGCAGTCACCTGAGGCCAGGACACATGCCAACACCGACTGCTGTGCAGGGCTGCCAGAGGCTAATAAGGCATGTCCAGGTCTTGGTTAGGTTTTGGTGTAGCAATAATCCATTGAGGAGCTGGGCTGGGGTCAGGGATTTCTGGATTCTGTGATCCCTCCCTTAAATAACTCTGTTTCTGCAGCTGTTGTGCCGAGGAGGAGAGATTCACTTGCAGAATAGGCCGATGTACTGGAGGGGATTAAAACCTCGAAGCTTAGATGATAAGTTGTTTTGTTTTTATTCAAACTCCAGGTAACAAGAAAATCTGGATTATAAATAGAAAGGTTAACAGTTGGAGTAATATAATATAGATCATTTGTACACGTGAGTGAATGACCTTCATAACTAACTTATGAGTCATTCCAGTGAGAATAAATTGGACTACAAAACAATTAACTGCAGTGGTTTTACTTGCTAGCTGATATGCTAGGCTGATAAAAGCAGCCTTTTTAAAAAAGGGTCTTCGTGTTTTAGTGAATTATTTATAATACAATATAAGTGTTGGTTTGATTTTATGCAGGTACTAATGGGTCATCTTTATATTGAGGGAAATTTGTTTAGTATGGAAAAAGAAAGAAAGAAAGTACAAAACCAAAGATGTCTGAGGTAGAAAAAAATCTTAGCACTTGCTTGTCAAGTGTATGCAAGATAAAAAGTTTGGTCCTGCGTTGCTTTATTCAATAACTTGGGAAGTTTGGGGAGTGATAGGGTTATTGGTTTTGGCATTTTGGATCTTTGCTGACAGGAGTGTGTGTCTGAACCTCAGCTGCTGCTGTTGCTTGGCTGGAATACCTTGTGATGATTCTTGTTTGTTAGGGAATTGCACATAAACCAGATAGTAATGTATATATTTTTATTATCTCATCGATTACTCAGTGGTGCATTTGGAGTTAACTTGGTGGTTTATCATAAATCAGCTTGGATTTAGAGGTGGAGATAATCAGAGGTGGAATAAATCCTGCATTTCTGACCTTTGCTTTGTCAGTTTGTAGTTCTTGCCCTGCGTTCATGCTTCTATTGCTGCTATCAACAGGTTCTGCAGTTTTCACTAAGAGCTTATTCTGAGCAGTGTTTCAGACTGTTACCTGCTTGCAAAACTTGGTAAAATCGTTGGAACTTTACAGCATTCATTCTGGGAGAGTTACTATTAACAAAGAGAGTAGTTGTAGTTCCTAAACCTTTCTGGTTTTAATGTAAGTATTAGGTGTATTGAGTATCTGTTATATGATTGCTCTTTGCCTTCAGAGAACTAGGGGAAAAACAGTTTTCAGGTAATAGTAGAACTAGGGGAAAAACAGTTTTCAGGTAGTAGTAGTAATAATTTTTTATTTTTTTTTGGAAAATGTGATAAATCAGATAGAGACTGCTTGAATTGGGTGTCTGGTGTTGTGTCCCAGGGCACACACACCCCCTGTTTCTTTTTTTTGAAAGAGACAATTGTCTTCCTGATGGGGATGGAACAACAGCTGTTCTGAGTGAATAACAATGGAATTTGAATATGAAATAGCATTTTATCCATGACAGGGAATTTATCCCTTTTCCCTGTTTCCCCCTCCCTTCCTCCTGCTCGGTAGGGACCGAATGCCTCTTCAGGACACTGTGTGTAAACCTCCAGACTTTGCTGCCTAAATGTGCATCAGAATACGTGTTTGAAGGATCTAATGTGGCAAGTGCTAAAATAAGTACTTGGAACACTTTAGGATTATGAGTCACCAATCCCTGGCTGCTGTTTTTATATGTCAATAATTAATATAACCCACCTGGAAGTTAACTTTTGAGAGACCTATCATGGTGATCCACAATAAATCTTGAGTAGAAGTACGATAGAAAGTTCAGGTGCCTGTATGCAATGTTCTGCCTTAGGTTTACTGGCTTTTAATGCTAAACACCTAAAGGAAGGACAACAACTACTTTTAATAGTTATTTGTAGGTCCAAGAGTGAGACAGAATTTAGTCCAGAAGGAGCAGAGGAATTACCTTTTTGAGGGGCTGGTAGTTCAGTAGTGAGACAGAATTTAGTCCAGAAGGAGCAAAGGAATTACCTTTTTGGGGGGCTGGTAGTTCAGTAACATCAGATATTTCAGTGGAATAATCCTATCTGTAGCAATTAATGTCTTTTTTTAAAAAATAAAGAATGCCTAATGATTAACTACAGGGTTTGTCATTAATATTGACCTCTTAAATGTTGCCTTCTGTCCTGTAGAAGACCCTTTTGATGACTTATTCGGGGGCAGGCGAGGTCCAAGGGGAAGCAGAAACAGAGGCGGTGGATCGTTTTTCTCTGCCTTCGGAGGGTTCCCTGCTTTTGGAAGTGCTTTTCCTTCATTTGACACAGGTAAATATAGCAACCTTTAAGATGGAATGCAATTTTGGTTCACAGAGGGTATCAATATAATCTGTCTTCTGAAGTCAAGAAATTATAGGGCTACTTTTTTCTTTTTTTAAAAAAAATAAGCCGCTGTCTGTAGGTGTGGATGTAAATAAAGCTATAGTTGCAGTATTTAAGCTGAAAGTTCATGAAAGGTAAACAGACCTCGAAGAAGAAGAACTGCCTATATTCTTAATTCTGGTGCTACAGTTTCTTTATAGCTTTAGAATTGGTTTTGTTCTGTTTGGTTTTAGATGTTGGGAATGTGATGGCTTTTATTTCAGGTCCTGAAATACACTGAAAAAATGTGTGCCTAAACCCGGTGGTACCAAGTCTGGGCAGTCAGTTTGAGTGCTGATGTGTGTCTTGGAAGTTGCTGAGAGCTCAGTATCCTTGAGAGTGTTTACATTCTGGTGATTTGTTGGGATGTTAGTAGTATAAGACTTGTTCTGCCTGCCAGCCAGCTTGGGACATCCCAACGTCTGCATTAAAGCAGATAATCAGGTATTGCTGGCTTTACCCTGTGTGGAGAGAATGGAGAACGGCTTTGTTCAGCAGACAGGCTTGAGTGCCTTCTCAGGGGAAGAGTTGACAGATGGTTTTTGGCCAGTGCTGTGCTATGGGTCCATATGGGAGAAATTGATGGGCCTGGAGCCATGATTTTATTCTCAAACTAGTCACTGATCCTGTGTTGATGCAGCCAACTAAGGGCATCCTGAAACTATGATATAGTCTGAGTGGATGATGAATTTGAATCCCATGGTCATGCAAAAACATATTTTTAGTCAAATGCCTTCTTTTTCAATAGGTTTTGCTTCATTTGGTTCCCTGGGACATGGAGGCATTACTTCGTTCTCAACTTCATCATTTGGTGGCAGTGGGATGGGTAGCTTCAAATCAGTATCAACCTCAACTAAAATAGTTAATGGCAGGAAAATTACTACAAAGAGGTAAGTGATATAAATATATTTATATGAAACTGTATGTGGAGGTTACATAGGCATAATTACATGCAAACAGTTATACTGTGTGTTTATACACATACAGTGATACATGGATGTATGTGTGTGTTACTTCTGGTGTTGTGCTTATATTAGTTGGGTTTCTCTGAATGCTTAAAAAAGTTTTGAGCAGTTTTACTGGGTTCTCTGGCTCTCTTGGCATTGTTGAGTTCATTAAAGCTGTAACTAGAGCTCTTTCAGGCCTTCAGAACCTCCTGTGTAGTGCTGCATCTTTTATTGTGGTCCTGTACTACTGTCTGGAAGGCAAATATGTGCTTGGTTTCTATTGATTGTGAAGCTTTTAACTGGAGATTGGGAGGACTTTTAATTTTGCAGACATTATGAAAGAGTTTTCCCAAACATCTGCTCTAGTTTGCTTTCCTAGGCAGTGTATGAGTGAAGCCATTGTAGCAATTTTCTGCTGCCTGTTCAGTGACATAAGCAGCTGAAGCCTGCTTGGGAGAAAAATGTTCCTGTTGGTTGGAAAGTGAATTTATAAGTACTGTACACGGTGCACCTTTCTCAGCATTTCATGCTTGTGATGGGGAAATGACTGCATTTGGGAAACCTGTATCTCAGCTATAGAGCAGCCTGCATGGAACATTATGATCAGTAAGTTATAAGAGTACCGAACAAATAGTTAAATGCAAAAGCAAGGGAGGGCAAAATCTTTTGTTTGGTAGCTTATATACCATACTCTAAAGCACAAGTTTCTTCTCTGTCCTGTTGTACTGGAGAGATCCTGTCATCTTGACCACTTAAAAACAGCCTTTGTCATCACATGTTGGTGTGGTCATTGTATTTTTCTGTGAATGTATTCCAGAAAAATCAGAAAACTGCCCACTTTTGAGGGCATTGTGCCAGGTGAGAGAGACCAAACAAAGTGTTTATGCAAAAGTTTGTATGTTTTAATATTAAGAGATAGGCTAAATGGGGTGCACTCCTGTCCTATCTTTGTTGCCATGTTTAGGAAGTGATGAGAGAACAAGAAATGTGGTTAGCCGTGTCTAGGAAGACACATTTACTATCTCTGAGAAGTCCTACTGTTTTGTAGAATGTCTGCCCACAAAGTAGCCAAGTCTAAAGAAGATTCCTATCCCAGCATAGCCAGTGGAAATCCTCCCTGAGTAATACTTTACTCTAGGCAAGAAGACGTTCCATCTGTTTTTAAAAAGGGTGTGTTCTCTTCAACAAGTCTGATCTCCAGAAAAGTTTGTATTCATCTGTATGGTTTTCTCATTTGAATCATCAGGGAAGACTTCCCAGATGACTAAAATTTAGGCATAAATTAAATTTTCTAAAAATAAACATTCCCTCTCTTCTTATTTCTAAAACAGACACAGAAAAAGAAAGCCCAAACCCACAAAATTCTTTAATCATCTCTCATTCCAGTCAGGGATACCTTTTGCACCATTTATGCTGGCCGTAAGCTTAGTATATAGTAGGTCTACAAATTACTTGGTATGATCAGTTTAGAAGTGGATTTAAGACTGTCTTGCTGCCTTACATGCATCATGCAAAATTGTGATTGGATCTAGAATATTCTGCGCTTAAGAAACAGGTTGGGACTAACTGCACTGTCAAGTTTGTGCAGTTGATCTGTCAAGACATTTAGTTCTAGATAATAGTGTCTAGTGTCAGCACAACGGTGACAGTGCATGAGGTGACAGCTGTAACTGTGAACTCTACAAACTGGAGGATTCAAACTTCCAGCAAGCAGTTTTCCCTCTATAAATAAGCAGCATTGGTGGGGAAATGCAGATGGTTACCAGTTGCAGCTCCTGCCCTGTTAAATGCCTAAGCTTGCCAACTGCAGTCGTGTTAAGCAGGTGGTGTTCTGTTACTGCTTGTTGTCTAAAAACCTGGTCTGGTGTGTATTTGAAACTGCTTTTCAGTGCTTTAAAATGGCTAATTGCATTTTTGTCCTGCAGGATTGTTGAGAACGGACAAGAGAGAGTAGAAGTCGAGGAAGATGGGCAGTTAAGGTCGTTAACAATAAATGGTAAGGAGCAGCTGCTACGCTTGGATAACAAGTAATTCAACGCACGCATTTAACAGAAATGTTAAGCTCTAACAGCCACCATTTGAGGATTGACAGGAACATTTTTTGAAGATTTCAAATGAACTCAACTTTCTGTATATCCGTACTTAATCTTAAGTAGTATAAATAGCTCACAGAAGCTCGTATTTGTCATAGACTTTTGAGTTAATTGTTGGGACCACATCAATTGGACCATTTTTTGTCCTTAAAATTGTTGTAAACTTCTGTATGCACTTTTCTTATATGTGATCAAGGTGAACCATGATCCTTCAGTAGTGCTAGGGCGAGATGTACACTAACACTAGCATGAATTTTGCTTTTTCCAATTTGAAATGTGAGCCAATTAGTAGTTTAAGTCTGCTGTGAAGTTAACATTTCCAGGATAACCTTTTTAATAATTTCAACTTCTTTTTTTTTTTTTTTTTTAATGTTTAGTAGTGAACAATGTTAATACATTTCTGGTAATGCATTTCTGGTTTAAATAAATTAAGGATGTTTTCTAGTTGTGCATGAATGCAGACAACTTAGTAAGTTTTGACAAATGTTTAAATGTGTAATGTAAGCAAAAGGTAAACAAAAGTGAAGCCAGTGAGCTGAGTCTTTTGTCATTTGCTAAAAAAATTCAAAATGAATAAATGCTGATGTTTGTGGTGCATTCTTTCATGAATGGCATTTGTAACCTTCTTGTGTCTGTGTGTGATTTGGGCAACTTGGGAAAACGGTGCTTTTTTTTTTCCTTTACCATCTTTTTCTTCAATCTCAAGGATGAGGGCCTGTTTTCTTTGCAGATGTTTTCTTCAGTATGACTGAAAACATGATATTTAATTTCTTTTCTAAACCTGTATTTGAAGCACCTATTTTTAAGAAGCATTCAGAGGCTACTCTAACTCCATCTTTTGCCCTAGTATATAATTAAAGGCTTAAAGTAACTGTTTCAAAATAAAAAGGTTTTCTAAAGTTTTAAATTCTGAGATTGCTTCAAAAATAATCTGTAGTGAACATAAATATAGAGGAAAACATTTAATAATCAAAAAAAGGCTTTCTGAATTATAAATTTTTTTTGTTATTATGCCAACAAGTAATAATTGCTTTGAGAATTTGTACAAAATTATTAGCATGATAATATCTCACTCTTTACTTTTATTCCTCATCCAAAAATGGAAAGATGGATTAATGCCCTTTGTTAAATTAATGGAGCGAAGCGAAGTGTTCCTTGGTAGCTAAGACCAGATTTTCAAAATTGGGTGAGACTTGGTTTTGGTGTGTCACACACAACGCATGCAGATAACTCATGGCATATGTTAACACCTGCCAGGCTCGGGGTAGGTCGTGTATAAGTCAGGGATGTGCACTGGCTTGGAACATCTGGCCCTCACAGGACTCCTCAGGGTGGCTCAGTGTTACAAAAACCAAAAGCTCAGTGTCTCCAAATGATCACCTAATGCCTCTCTGAACACCTGCTTTGTACTAACGAGCATGTTGGTTATTAAAGACAGCAAAAGGATTTGCTCTCGTTTCTCATGTAGGAAAACCATTTCAACTTAAGCCAAACCAACAAGCTAACAAAGTGCTACAAGAGAATTCATATTTGCTGTGAACTTAGTATATTGTACTTTTGTCCCTCTACCACTAATGCTAATTTGCTAGAACCGAACAAAATAACAGGTAGAAGAAGAAATAAATACATACTTTGGTTTTGGGACTAAAGAAGTACCTTTTTAAGTTCTTTGCAGAGTTCCTGTTACTTCAATGTTGTGTTTTTGGTGTAGAAGCACAAATTCAGTTTAGAACTAAACAATGTTTTGTTGTTAATGCTGTTTTTATCTTTCCCATGTATGTTACTTCTTGATCCAGATAACTAAAAAGACAATTTATTTCAAAATCTGGCTTCATTGTGATGTCTTGAGTTATTAAAAATGTTAATTTATATTTATGGGACACAATGTGCTCCTTTGAGTTATGTACACTGTAAAAAGTACTTCAAAATTGATTAACCAAGTGAAATAAAATTAGGACAATCTGGAGTTGAGTTTGAATTCCTTCCTGTGGATACCCATAGGTTTTACATTAAACTTCCAAACTTCACATTCTAGTTTAATCCCAGGTTGTCATCTTCAACATTTAAATTACCTGGCTCAGGTTAGGAACACAATCAGGATAGCACAGCTGTAGTGCCAAATCTGTCCCCATGTGCTTGTCTTAGGTCTCACCTGGCAAAGTGTGGTCCTTCTCACAGTTACACACAGAGAGTTCACTCTTGGGGTCTGTAATAAAATCTTCTAACACTGTAAATTTGTGCCATATCTGGTGATTTGGATAGTCTCTGTTCTGCCTTTAGATCCCTGAAGCTGGTTGTCAGAGCTGGACAAAGTGCAGCATTAAAATGGCAGTGCTGCACTTCTTGGTAGAAAGAGAAACTGGCAAAACCTGAGAAATGGGTCAGCAGAAGGCAGAACTCAGCAACAGAGATCCTGCAGTAGTGACCAGATACCCACACCCCAGTGTGTGCACAGGTTGAACTGGGTGGGTATGTGGCCAAGTACATCACTGGACTGGCAGCTCCAGTTCCAGATGTAAAAACTTGTCACCTTACACTTGTCCTAAAGCTAACTACCTCTTTCAGTATGTAAAAGACAGGTTGTTTTTTTGAAATAACCACATCCAACTTCTTTTTTGATGCAATTTCTTGCATCCAGCTTCACTTTTAAAACACAAACCTATTTCTATATGTACTGGCAAGTCCATTTAAATTCTATCTCTTATGTATTATATATTCAGAATTTCTTCTGCTAAAATCAATTATTTTCTCTTGAAAACCCACTTATTAGGTTGCTCTGAAAAAAATTCATGTTGTTCCTTGCTAATATGTAATGCACATGGATGTACAAGACCTACTCACTAGAAGTGGTGGATCATCGAAGGCAGCAAATTTCCTTAAACTTCAATTTTGGCCAAAATAGTACAAAATACTTAATGACAAAAAAGGTTCACTCAAATGCTAGGCATCTAATGGTACAGTGGGATGAGGCAGATTTCAAAATCAGGTGCTTTTGGATTAAAAGTGCTATTTCTTTACACATGAGGGATTAATTTTGAATGTTTAGGGACACTATCCCATTTAAATTAAACTTCTTCCAAAGGTTTGGAAAACCTAAGATGGAGTTTTTGAACCTGCTAAGTCACTCTTTGGTGCTCTGCTTCAAAGTTCATTGGTGGATACAATGACTTTGTACTGCTTTCTCCTGGTGCAACCTCTGGTCCCTTGTGCATGGCAGCAATTTCAGTGCACTACACTAACTCCTTTCTCCTCAGATTGCATGGCACCTGCCCCTTCCACTCAGCTTTACTGGACAATTTGTGATTCTGCCTTGGAATGCTTCACATTTTTGAAATGGCTGCAGTACTGCTCAGTTCTCACGATACCTTCTCTGTTGAGACTGGGAGGGATTGTTCAGTGGTAGAGGCCACAGAGCTGCTCTGCAGAGTGTGTGTCTGTAGCACTTGGGAGGTGGATGCTGTATCACTTGTGATTAATTGATGAACTGAGTCTGAATGCTGGAAACAAGATTGTAAAAGATTTAAAACCCCATCATCTCTAAGCCCAAGGGGTTTGTATCTCTCTTGTCAGTGTTTGTTTCTGCTATACTGTTTCTTTGCCTCCTTCAGTGTTTTGGCTTGAGGTGTAACTGGAGGTTTGCCTTTTGTATTTAGCTGTGCTGTGTTTCAGGTCAGCTCTGGGATGTCCAGTGATAAAGTTAGCTTTTTTTTGTTTTTTTTTTTTGTTTTTGGAAATCTGAGTTCTGTACCTGAGTCTGCTTCTGTTCTGTTTGAGAAGTGAGCTAGTGAGCTTGTTTCTTGCTTTGCCTGAGTGTAATCTGTGGTTGTAAGAGCAGAGTGTTTCTAAAGATGGTTGTCTTGCAAAATGAATGCTACAGCTGCGTGGTGCTCGTGGTCAGAGAACCTTTGAAAAGTGTTCAGTGTTAGTACAGTGCTTTAACTTGGTGTTAAAATACTTGTTAACCTTTTTGTGGAAGCATTTAGTAGTACTTTTGGAAAACCTGCCTCTTTGGTTGTGATTTTTGCATGTCTTGGTATTTTGGATTCTTTTTAAGTCATGTTCTGAGAGGGTAATGGCAATAGGGATATCAGTAATCTGCCAGTCAGCAGTAACCAAACTTTGAAACTTTCATAAGAAAAGAAATTTTGTTTGTACTGTCTGTTCCCTCTGGTCTTGTTTACTTTGGCATTGAGTTGTGACCACAGACTTACTTTACATCGTGCTCAACATAGACACAGGTTTTCTTGTTATTGCTTGTCTTCCAGTGGTTGTTTTGGGTACAAAACTTCTTATCTTCCACTCGAAATGCTGAAATGGTCCTTACGTTGCAATAGTGCTGGGATGAAGGATGTTTACTTTGTTAGTGATGCAAACTCTACCTTTTAAATTTATAATTCTGGTGGGATTCCTGCTTGGTCTGCTTAGGTTTTGGAACAGAAATTCCTTGGCTTGAGTTTGTTGTTGAGTGAATTGCACTACTGAAAGGTTGGGGCTGAAGGTGGTTGGTTTATACTCTGCTACATAGGTCACACATTCACAAAATAGTAAACCTCACCTTTGAGATCTGCTGTCAGACTGAAAACAGAATGAAATAATTAAAATCCTGTGATGATCGGAGCCACAACCCTGAACCTGTGCAAGCTGAGTGCTGAGTCAAACTCCTGGAAACTCCTGTAAAAACTGTGTTCTGGCAGACTCAGCACTGGGTTAGGTCTTATCTTACTTAGAACAGCTGGTAGAAAGTTAATCGAAAACTCACATGAGCACCCTGTGCCCTGTCATGCTTCCCATGGCTAGGCAGTAGTTTGGCTGTGATAGTGCCCAGGCCTGAAAGCTGGGATGTCCTGGTGTGAGGTAGATTGCACTGATGGCCTGAGTGCTAATTACCTTCTAAGTAAAGGAAGCAGAAGGTTTATGCCTGAGAAGATGTCAGCTTCGAAATGCCATGGTGGGGATTAAAGTGTATTTAATTGAGAAGCTAAGGAACATGTTTTATTAGAAGGATGCTGTTAAGTAGAATTGTCTCTGTCGTTCTCTGGCTTTTACAGTAATGTTAACTTTTCCAGCATATTGGTTTCATTTTAAACTCACTAAAAAGAGAGATTTTCCAGCATATTGGTTTCATTTTAAATTCACTAAAAAGAGATCATTTTTGAGCTTGACTTAAAATCGACAACCAAGAAAATAAGATTTTTAGAGGCTTCTGGTAATAACTCTTTAAACTTTGCTTTGCCCTGTGACTTATCCTTTATACTGAGTCACAAATAAGAGCTCTTTCAGCTATTCTTTTCAATGCAGCTAACTTCAAATGAATTTCATAAAAACAGGAAAAAGCCCTGACCCTGTAGCTGCTAGTTTACCAGCAGGGAAAATAAAGCTGAATCCTTTCACACACCTGAATGTTAATTTGGAGAGGTTAAATATTAACCCCTAGTTTGTAAAAGCTCAAGTAAGGGTGACAGTCTGTTATGTGAAGTAACAAATGGACTAGTTGGCACAGTGGTGTGAGTTCATAGGTTGGACGTGATGATCTTAGAGGTCTTTTCCAGCTTTATTGATTCTTTGAAATGACATAGGCCATGGAAAAGGCTTCAGTTCCTCCTGGGTTTTGATTTAAAAGTCAGCTGTGGTATCTTCTGCATTGTTTCTTGTAAATTTATTTGAGTTGCTACTATGGGAGAGGAATCCAGCCTGGGTGCTGGTCATAGAATTCATGTTGTGGAACACATTCCTGATGGGCAGAAGAGGGAATTACTTGGCTATATCTGTAACAGAGTTGTTTCAAGGTGTTACTAAACCAGCTGAAAATGCAAAGCAGTGGCTTTGGAATCTTGCTTGACTGAATTGTGGTCCAGGAGGGGAGTTTACCTCCCAGTAGAAAAGCAAAAGTCATGAGGCTGCAGAGCCTTTGAAACATCTGGTAGAGAATCTAGTCAGCCCCATGCCTTGCTGTTCCTCTCAAAAACTGTATACTGTGTCTGTGTTAATCTTTGATATACAGAATTTATCACACATTTACATAACTGTCACCATAGCCATGTCTGGCAAAAATTTTCCCCTAGACATGTAGCTGAAATCTGCTTTTTGCTCTTTACAGAAACTAAATCTGAATTGATCCTCCTGTTGTGACGTTTGTCGTACTCAGCAGTGGAATACTGTGCCTTGCTTTTGTGAAGGAGCATATCCTGTAGTGTCAGTCTCTGTCATTCTTCTTCCAGTGGGAGCTTGACTATGGATGTTTGAAAATTGTTTTGAACTTCTGGAGGAAAATGGAGAAAACTCATATGGCCAAGGTTTGGCCTTTCCTCTCTTAGCCAGAGTCAGCCTTCAGAGGACTTTGCCAGGCCTTCTGCAGTGACACTGCCTCTTGTCAGAAGGCACTTTGGTGCTCTGAGTTATTGGGTCATACCCTGTTAAGCAGTCACTCAGACACCCCTGGAATTAGTCTGCTAATATCCACATACACATCTGTTACTGCTGGGAGCTTATGGGAGATATGGTCAGGTCCTCATCACCAAGAGCACAGCACTTCAGGAACGAAAGGGCATTATTCACTTCACCCAGACTGGGAGCTGCCTGTCCAGGAGAGCAGTAGAGAGCTAGAAATTCACCTAGAGCTGTTTTGGGTGTATCTGGTATTGTCTACAAGCATGAGTAATGTTCACAAACCTCCTGAGTGAGTGCAGAGAAGTGGAAGATTTTTCTCTTGGGGAGATTCACCTTCAGAGTTAGGACAACCCCCAAAATGTTTCTTTCCATTGAATGTCTCTAGTGCTACTCACATCTTTTCTGAGATTGGCTGTTTTAACCTTGAGAACAGCAAATCATAAGATCCTTGAAACCAGGAAGGGAGAAGGGGGAAAACAACGCAGCCTGTTTTGTGCTGTTTATGTAAATTTGAAGGACTTTTTTCTTCCTTTGGCCTTTGCCTTTCTCATCAGGAAAACACGATCACGAGTTACCACAGTGAAAGCAGAAGCAGAGTGTGTTTGCCTGTGTCTGTTCTTCACTCTTCCTGTTTTCTGCGGGCACAGGCTCTGGGCTGCTCTGGAGCTTGCTTCCCTGCCAGCACAGGCAAGGAGGTGCTTCCACAGCCTGAGGATGGTGTGCCAAATTCCAGTTTGATTCTAAAAAAAATGCGTACAACAGTAAGAAAAAACTCTGCCTATTAAAGGTCATCTTGTTTGGGAGAAGAGTATAAATATTTGTATCAGGCTAGACAAATCCAAATGAGAAGATAAACATACATTTTTAACACATGGATGATTAAACTGTTGGAAGAACCTGCCAAGAGCAGTAGTTTTCTCTGGCTTTCAGTGTCTTAAAAACCAGCTTTATGAAAACTCTCTTCTAGTGGGAAGGGAGTGTTTGGGCTTTAGAGAGAAGTAGTGGAAGCTCAGGAGCCTGGGGCACAGAGCAAGATGCAACATGGAGCGCAGTGTTCCCTCAGGCCTTCCTTCATGGTCTCTGTCTTGGCTTCTTCCCTCCCTCTCCTGATGTGTTAACAGAATGCACATGTCATATTCTTAGTGATGTTGAGCCTGGGGGTGCTTTGGTGATGTGAGGCTGCTTTGCCTCTCGGGAGGTACCGAGGAAGCAGGAGAGCTGGGAAGAGAGGAGACCACACCATGTGCATCTAGGGCAGCCTGGTGACTGCTGCCCTAAAGCACCCACTTGGGGATGTGTAGGTTCCAAGAGTGGACTTCATGTGGGAGAAGACATTCTGGATCTGTTCAGGTACGTTACTTTATTGTCTGGAACAAATTGGGTATTAAGTGACCAGGAAGAACCAGGGCAAGGGCTGAGATGACTGTTCCAGGGAATTTGATTTGGAAGTTGCATTACAGTGAACTCTTGTACATCTCCTGTCTCACCAATAACAGACTGCAGAGCTTGAGACAGCCTAATTTAAGCTCCTGAGATAAGATCAGGAGGTCTTTTGTGAGTGTAATGATATGTCCAAGATTCAAATGGCAGAATGAACTATTCATTTTCTTAAATGTGAGCTTAATTTCATTTTATTGATAATCATATTATTTTAATAATTAATTGCATTAATTTTCATCCTTAAATTAGTGTGTGTTAAATCTTCCATGGGTAGCAATACTTGTGTTTGAGTTTTGAGTGACTATGATGAGAAAAGCCATTTTACTGTTAATTGAATCACCTTTGGTAGTGTGTGAAATGCCTGAGACTGCCAATATGTCAGAAAAATAATTCTACAGGGAACAGCCAGAACAAAGTCTTAGTTCCTTAGTGGTCAAATTAACCATATTTTGATGTCTAAATATTCAGCCCTTAAAAGAGCCTTTGTGCAGTCTCCTTGCTGTGGAAGTAATAAAATCTGTAAGGCTTTCTCCAGTCACCAGTATGGGAGCTGTAATGACAAGGAATCTTGCTAATGGAAAAGCAAACAAGTCTATGTGCTGTACTGCTCTGCCCTTTTCTGGTTTAAAAGAAGTCTCAGACAAAAATATTTCTGTAGTTGGCAAAGTGTGTAGCCAGTGTACACCTCCTATGTGTTGACTGCTCGTTAGCAGTGAACTACTGCAAAACTAGTTGGTTTTCAGTGTACCAGAGCTGTACCTTGTCAAAGTAAAAGAATTCTGTCAGGTTTATCCATTTTTTTCCAAGGAGCTTCAAAGGTTTTGAGTTGCATCCTGCATGGAACTTAGTCCAGAGTCAGAAAATGCAATTCTGTTTGCTGTACAATTCAAGTCTCCTGTTCCATCACTGGAAGAGACAACACCAGATGTTCTTAGCTAAAACACAATGATTTCTTTTGAGAAACGGGTAGAAAATGGCAAATAGATGATTGGGCTTGCCACTGTTATGTAAAAAGAAAATTACATGCACTTTGCTATGCATATTCCTGTTTTTGAGGTGCTACATCCATGCCAGCTACTAGTGCACAGGATGGAACTGGCAGTATCTGTGTGGGGGTGTCAGTAATTTCCAGAGTTCTGAAACATTGCTGTTACCCTGCCTTTGATCTACCCTGCAAGTATTAGGCCCCCAAAAATGGGAAGATAGTCCTGTTTGAAAGGTTAAACTTGAGTAATTTTTCCTGTCTACTGATAGTTTCATAGCCATTAATAATTTATGTAGCAACAGATACAACTCTTGTCTTGAAAAGTCATAGAACAGAAGCTGAATTTTAAGTGACTAATTGAGAAGATGCTTCTTGTAATCACTCCTTAAACCGAGAAGCTCAACTCAGGGAAGTAACACATTTTTCTGAGAAGACTCAGGTGTGTAAGCTTCCCTGCTCTTCTTGATGAACAAAATTGAGAACATAACGTTAATTGATTACTCTTACGTAGTTTCCACTCTTCCCTCTGTTCTAGCACTTGCTCTGAGATCACGTGTGTGCTTTGGGCCCGAGGTGTTTATAGAGGGTGATGACTCCATCCCTGGTAACCCTTTTCATAGAATAAATCACCAAGCCAAGTGCATGCCCGTGCTGGGTGCTCTGTTGCAGGGGAGGTGCTTGTTGCCCTGGACAGAATAGTTTCCAATAGTGGAAACTTCTTTTATGAGAGCTGTTTGCAGAGGGGGATGGATTTTGCCTTGTGCCTCTCAGGTTCTCCTAAACCAAAAGCCAACCCTTTGTTCATGCTGGGCCCTAGATTCAACTCACTGTTGTGTTTTCTGGGTGTGGTGGCAAAATTTCCCTAATTACCAGTATCTCTGGTGTTGAGTATAGACCTGTAAGTGACACAGAGCCAAGCTGTCAACTTGAAGTGCAGCTTTAATGTAAATTAGGGGATAGATTGTTAACAGAGTTCAAAGCCTCTCAGGTTTTCTATTTTGGTGTCAGTCCTGGCTAATCTTCCCTTAAAATATAGGCCCTCCAGCTTTTCAGCTGAAATTGGGATAGAAGTGGACAGTCTGAGGTCCCAGTGAGCTGTTATCAATGTCCATGTATTGGGTTCGTTTCTCAGTTTATCTCCTCAACTGAAATTCAGTGCTTTGAAGGTTTTTGCAAACACATTCCCCTGTTACTGCCTTGCTGGCTGTAATTCTGCTTCTAGTCCACTATCCAGCCTTGACTAAGCAATTTTTTCCTTAGAAAAACAGTTGATGATTCTTTTATTTAGTATTTTTAAATATTACTGAAAAAGGAGATTGTTTCTGTAGAGCTAGCAGGCTGTATCCAATACCAGCAGTTCAGGCAAGGTCAGAATTTGAAATGGAAAGTGATGAAATGTTCTCAAATGTGCAAAGTCTTGGGACAGTTTATGTCAGTCACTGACTTGCATGGTAACAAATGTAGGTGAGCATGAGTCTTACCTGTTGGGTGTGTGTTCTAGGTTTCCTTTTGCTGTCACAGTGCTGACTGCAGGACATTTTCAGTCCTGCCAAGGGAGCAATAATGATTCACAAGGCTGAGGAGAAATGCTGTAGTGTAAATCAAGTTTGACATTTTCAAACTTAGGAAAACTCTTGGCAAGTGTTTCTGAGAAGATTCCAAGTTTGCTGGTGTTCAGGGTGGAGGTGGAGTAGCTCTGCTGGGTGCTGCACTTTGGGCTGTCAGTAGTACAGAACTGTAGTTATGCAGCTCAAATCTCTGTAGTTTTGATGATTTGTTTTTAAACTTTTTCTAACATTTTTACCATGGTATAAAGAACCTATTGACAAATAGTAATTTAAATTACTCACAGGAGATGTGGGTATGTCCTTAGGCCAGTGAGTTTGAGCAGAAGCTCATTATGGCAACTTCAGGTGTTCTGTTGTGCAGTTTTGGTGGGTACATCCCTTCCATGGGCACATCCACCTCTCCACCAAGAGCTGGTGGACATTCCAGTGGACTTTGCATCCTTCTGGAATGCATAGCCCTCCAGTTTCTTTTGCCTTTCTGGTAGCTCTTAAGTCCTGGTCCTCCCTTTTTTGCTTTGGCCTCAGAGACTGTGGTTAGAAACAGTTGTTATCATCCTTGCTGCTTCATCCCATGGATCTCAGAGGTGTGTTTGGAGAGATGAAGGTGGGATAGTGCCACTGCAGCAACAGAGAATGGGAGCAAGCACTGCTCTGGGCATGGGCAGCTCTGGAGTGGCTGTCCTGGGCATACTGGGTGCACCAAGCAGGTACTGATGTCACTGTTCAAACTCTCCTTTTGTTTTGAAAACTCACAAAGCTCTCTTGGTAAAATGTTCCCTGCTCCCACTGGATCTCTGCAGGAGGAGCATATAAACTGACTGACGATACTGTTCCCAGGCACAAAAGAGAATTGTAAGTATTGTTAGTGTTGGATGGTTGTCATGTTCCTGGTTTGGTGTTTGTTGGGGGGTTTTTTTAATTGAGAAAATGTTAATTTCTGTGCTCTCTTTATTGGCTATTTTGGTCAGAACTTCAGTTTGAGCAACACACAACCATTTCATTTTGTGTGATTAAATATGTGTATGTGTGCATACATTTGCATTTACAAACATTCAGTTATCGATAGGATTTGAAAAATTAGTTGTATTTCTAAACTACGATTTGAAAAATTAGTTGCATTTCTAAACTACGGTGGCTTTTAAGGCACAGGATGAAGATCTTGACTATGGGTGGGAAAGGAAGAGTGTTTGGAAACTTCAAGAGTTTTCTGATGGATTGGAGATGCCAAACAACAAAAAGTGGTAGAGCTTGGGAATTATAGCCCCTGTAGGGCCAGTGTGCAGATTCATAACTAAATACAGTATGTAGTTAAAGTTAGTACTGAGCATCAACTTCAAACACTGTTTTTTAATTCAGACTTCTCATTAGCACATCAATATTATCAAACTGAACAAGAGCTAATGGCTTAGAGCTCTTGTCATTGCGAAGATGTCAGAAACAGGATTGGGTTTTGTGGTGAAGGTTCATGAAACACTCTGAAACCTACTGAGCAGCAGAAGAGATGTCCTGTCACTATGAGCATGTGTTTTCAGGGCCATGTAGAAGATGATGATCTCTGCAGCTCTGTAAACCAGGGATGTGTGCAGGCACTGGGAGATGGGATTTGCTTGCCCTAGTTCTGGCAGTGCACAGATGGATGGATGAGGAATGAAATGCAAGTTGTGGGGTATAATTGGAGAGGGTGGGTATCTCCTCTTTCTTTTTGTAATACATGAAACCCTTAGTGTCAGAACCTTAGTGTCATATTTAAGGCTCAAGGGTAGAAGGGAGCATATATTTTAAATTATTAACCTGAAGAGATGAGAGTTTGCAAACTGAGCACTGACAGTGCAATATAAAACGTGGAGTTTGCTTTTACTGTCTCGTGTCTGTGAGATTTCAACAGTACTAATAGCCATTTGATGAAAATATAAACTTGGTGATTTTGAGCTTTTGCCAAATTACTATGGAAGTGTTGACAAAACAGCTGGGGAAGTCATTCATCACATTTTTCTGAAGTCACTCATGAGATTCTTTTCTTTTTAAATTTAACTGCGTGGCTTTTTCTTTATGTATGTTTTTTTTCTTTAACAGTAATCTGGGTTTGCTGTGCATTAAGGTTTTGAAGGCTGTTTTAAAGCTGATAATCAGTGGAAAAATATGTAACACAGCTGTATAATTTGCAAATTAGGGCTTGCTCAGAACTGTTCTGGAGATGCTTCTTTAGTGAGGGATACCAATGCAAATAGAAGATGATGTTCTGGATAGGTAAACTCGTTGGGTTTGAAGTTATAAAGATCTGTTTGTTGTGAAAGTCGAAGAGCACTTTTCCTCTGCTTTTGCTGCCTGAAGAGTTTTCTAATTAGAAGCAAATTTTGCTTGACCTGGTGGTGGTAACTCCCACGAGGGCTGAAGACAAGAAGCAAAGTTTTGTCTTTGGAGGCAGCAAAGGGGTCATTTTATCTGGCACTGGGAGGTTCTGGAGAACCAGTGTGAGAGGTGCAAAGGTCCATGGGGCTCTGCTTGGGCACAAGGAGAAGGGAAGCACTGGTGGAAGACACTTCCCTCGTGTCTCGGTATGAGATAGAGGACCTGTCTGGGGCTGCATGTAGATGTGCTGTGGATTTTTTGTTTATTTATTTTCTTCTGGCAGTGACTATGAAGTTGCATCATAATCGCTGGTTCTTTTTTTTTTTTTTTTTTTCCCAGTAGGATTTTGGTTTGCACTTCAAATCCAATTTCAAAGTGAAACTTAAGCTGTAGGCTTTCTCATGGTAGAAATGAAACACATGGGGACCTCTGTCTGAGACTGAAACTTAGTTGAGATGAAAAAACCTCCTGTGAATGATAGAATCACAGAATTGTTTGGGTCAGAAGGGACCTTAAAGCTCATCTTGTTCCAAACTCCCTGCTGTGAGCAGAGACATCTTCCACTAGCCCAGGTTGCTCCAAGCCCCATCCAGCCTGGCCATGAACACTTCCAGGGATGGGACACTCACAGCTTCTCTGGGCAACCTGTGCCAGTGTCTCACTCTTCTCACAGTAAAGAATTTCTTGCTAGTATTTAATCTAAACCTACTCTCTCAGTTTGAAGCCATTCCCCCTTGTCCAATCACTATCTGCCCGTGTAAATATCAAACCAAATCAACTATTTTCATGTCAGTGATACCAATTCTGGGAGAAGAGGGACTGTGTAAGAGATGGAAGCAGTTAGAGTGGTCTGAGCCCCATCTCAGCTACATGTTGTGTAAGACATGGGTAGGGGAGAGAAGCCCCAAGAGTAGGAGCCCCTGGTGCAGGTTTTTAAGGGGGTGTAGCAGCACTGCAGTGACTTGCAGGAAACTGGTAGACCTCTGACATGACCCTGAAAAGTGTCGAAAGCATCATCTTTTAAGTCATCTCAATTGCTGTTTAAAAATGAGGTTCATTTGTTCAAACTCTGAGCTTGAAATCTTGCTAATTTGTATTTATACATGTCAAGCTGCAAAGCTCATTCCTTATTCTTTGCTTCCTTTCAAAATTCATGCAGGAGCTAATAAAAGGCCCCTGTGTGATAAAGTCTTTTAAAATTAATAAAATTCACTTTGAGCAGCAGCATGCAAATGGGGTCAGCTCTCTGCTTGCTGGAAACGTGGGGATTCGTGTTACCTCCTGCCATTTGCATTCCCAACATCCCAGATCTTTCAGATGAGAGCAATTGGTGTCATCTATACGGATGCCCTGGTGTGCTTCAACAGCAGCAAAATAGCTGCAAAAACCTGGATGTGCTCAGCCTGCCCTTCTCTCTGGCCTCAGATAGCATGTAGGACCATTCACTGGGCTTTAAATGATCTGATCAGTAAATTTTGGTAGCAGGGAGGTAAGTTGAGTCTCTCTCAGCATCTCCCCTCTGTACCCCAGGCTGCAGACCTCAGTGCCCATAGCCATTGATCCCCAATAGCCCCTCAAGGGAACAGTATGATCACATTGCCTTCCAAAGAACCCCTCTGCAGTGCTGCTGTAGTTAGTGTGTGCTGAAAAGTCATTTGATTATCCCAAATGTCTTGAGTAGCTTGTGATGTGCTGGGAATGCAGGATTCGTGTTGGTACATGCTGGACTGAATGTAGGATATAATGGGGTGCTTGGGTGTGTATGGGGGTGGTAGGGAAAATCCACATGACTAAAAAAATAAAAGGTTGAGCTTTCTGAGGGAGGTGCTGTGGGGCAGGAAGGGAGAGCAAACCCAGCGTGGGGCTTTCCCTGCTCTGGCTCTGCGCCACAGGGGTACGGCTGGGCAGGAACAGTGTGAGCTGGCACAGGAGCAGCTGAATATAAGGACTAAAATAAAAGGAGTGAGTCTATTGCCAGCTCCAAAAGCCAGAAGGGCAGGGGGTTGCTATGTGTGTGGAGCAGCAAGCACTGAGCCCTGCCCTTTCCCGGACACTGGACATGGTGCAGCCTCTCCCGGGACAGAAATAGCTCTGCGCGAGGCTCCGTCGCTCCCTGTCCTTTTTCCCAAATCCCACACCCTTGGTTTTTTCCATCACTCCCCAGGACTTTGTCACCACCTCCCCTGCTGTCTCCTGCCATTCTGGAGTTTTTTCCCACTCTTGCAGGAAATGCCCAGCTCCCATGGCAGGGGAGATACTGGTGCTGGTCTGGGCCTGGCAATGCCTGGCCCAAGTCCCTCAGTTATAAACACCATAGGAGTTTCTGGGTTGAGGCAGGGAGACAATGTGTGTCTGAGTGCAGTGCTGGCAGAGCTGAGCTGTTAGAGCCAGTGCAGGCTGTGAGATGGGGACAGGAGGAGGTGGGACATGGCAGTAGGTTCCTGCAGAGGGCATGGATTGAGAGCCACTGGCAGCTTCAGTTTCTAACCAGCTGAGCACTCTGGGTGCACCACTTTGGCTAAATATTTCCTAGAATTTCACAGGATTCTGGGTGCACCACTTTGGCTAAATATTAACTAGAATTTTACAGGAAGGATGTCTCAGACAGACATTAGGAAACCCTGAATCTCCTCATGCTGTCTGTAGCACAGAGGAATATGCAGTCACTCTGGAAGGAAAATGATTGCCAATAAAAGATGCAAACGACTGATTTGTGTGACCCGACTCAAAAGCTTGTCCTTCTTCCTGTGCTTTAGCTGATAAACATCAACTGTTGAAATAAACTCCCTTTACAGTTTACAAAAGCTCTGCCCTAGAAGCAATGGTGCAGATGGGGCAGCTGCTCTGGCATTCCCCAGATAGTTTCTGAATGATTCCAGGCTTTCAAAACTATGTGCATTTTTTTAATCAGAGGATTTTAAAATGGCTGTTTTTTTCTTGCAAGCATCACATCAAATAGCAAGAGAGAGGTTTTTAAAGGCTGTCACTGTCAAACTCAGAGACATTTTCCAAAGAGGGCTTGATGCAAATTTTGGTTTCTGTCAAGTCTGGCAAACCCAAGAGAGCACAGGCTGAAAGAAGGTTTGATAACTCCTGCTGCTGAGCGTCACAGTATTAGTGTTTCCTGGCATTTAGAAACAAGTTTAAGAACAATTAATCAGAAGAACTTGCTCAACATAGCCTCCAGTAATGGTGAAGGAGTATTTTCTTGGCTGAGCATGCTGCTACAATTTCAGGAGGGGTGTGTGTGTGTGTGTGGGGGTGCACATGTGGTTTTGGAAAATACCTTGGGCTTATAATGTGTTTTACAATGAGCATCCCTGGTTTCCAACAGAAATTAAAAGAAACCAATGATTTGGCAACTTTCTGAAAACAACTTTCAAGTGTGGTTCTCCAAATTAGACCATTTCTTTTGTGTTTTAGTAGAGTTACTTGGTCTTCTGATGTTTTCTCTGTGCTATAATACATCAGATAGAAAGCTTTTAAGAGAAGAAACAAAAGATCCAGTTAATCTCCAAGATTTTTGAGTCCAGGGTCATCCAGGCCTGTAGACAGGTCTGTTAAATGAACTCTCAGATCCAACAGGTTCCTGTAAAGCATGAGATTTCCCAGCAAATGTTGGACTTTACTCAGAAGAGCCCTGGCCCTAGTAGCTTCCACGGAGGTAAATATTATTACCAGAGGTGCTGTGACAGTGGAAAAGTTTATCAGTAGAAAAATCTTTATCAGCATGTTGTAATGATCTACGCTCTTGACTTCAGATAAACGTACTTAAATGGGGATTTTTTTTCTTTCACTTTTGGTTGCTCCTTCCCTGGCAGTTGAGCTCTCCACAGCAGCAGCAGATGTAGTTGAGTCATCAGAAACTCCAGTGCCCTCTGTGGGCACTGGGTAAATTCCTAGCCCTTGTAATAGGAGGGGGGGAAAAAGTCAAGCAAAGCTTTCATTTATCTTCTACCCTCTTTGGATTGTCAATCCACATCAGGAGCAGCCCAGACTAACCTCAGACTTCCAGCTGAGCCTTCTCTGGAAGCAGCAATACAGTGCCCTGCTCTGAGCTCCCACTGCCTCTTAATTTCAGAGTCTTGAAGTATTAGCCACTTTGCTGGGCATCGTTCCCGAAAGATATGAATAGAGCAAGTTTCTTGCGAGTCTTGAAGTATTAGCCACTTTGCTGGCCATCGTTCCTGAAAGATGTGAATAGAGCAAGTTTCTTGCAAGCCACCTTTCCTCGAGTGGCTGGAGTTGAGCTCAGAGCTGCTGTGTCACTAGATAAGGGACATCCCTCACCAGATGCATCTTCCGACGCCGGTTACGGGACAGGCTGTGGTGTTTGTGGCCTCCAGGAAGACTTCCCTTGAACTGAGCAAACCGGTGCACTTGCTTTTTCTTTCATAATCCTGGGAAAACCCCTGGTACTATATATGTATTTCTCAGGTTAGGTGTGTGATGAGCACGCGAAGCACGTGGGGCTGCCGGGAACCACAGCCTGGGAAGGGACATGGTAAATGCAAATCTATGGTTTGATATCCTCAGGATGTTTACCCAGCTTGGTCAGCATGTTCCTGTTATTACTGTCTTGACATTAATTATTGCTGATTCCTGGTAGGATTTCAGTTCAATTCCAGAACACAGACGGATGTTGCTTCCATGTGACACAAAATAATAACGCTAACCTGGGCAGGGCGAGTTTTGTGTCAAGTGCTCAGTGACTTACCTGGGCCACCTCACCTGGAATATCTCTGCCTTGGTGTGTTTATTCCTGTGTGTTATCTCCATTTCCCAGGAACACCCACAGACCCCTTGGCGTGGCTGTCAGAGCCCCAAATCGCCCACCTCGTCCAAGAATGACACCCAGTTTGGGTTAGACTGGTAAAATCGCTGTGTTATCGCCTGAACCCAGTTTGGCAGCACAGTTCTGATAACGACATCCCTCGCGACAGGCAATATTGCCATCTACTGGTTCACTGCAGCTCCAAGGTTCCCTATTTTCCCCTCTCACTGCGCCGCTTTGCTATGAGAAATTATTTTCCAGCCCTTCTCACTTGGAGCAGAAAGCAACTTTTAGTCCTACTGCAGCTTTTTAGGATGCCACACTCATCTTCGATTTCTTTTCCCCCAGAAGCTGCTGTTCATCTGGGAGAACCTGGTGCACCAGATAACCAAACTTTAATGACTGTTTTGAAATGTGACCGGTGATGCTGAATCCTTCATTTTCAAAATTAACCCTTAGAAATGTAACTTCTCCAGGCTGCTTTTTGCAAGGGAAATAACCCCAAGGTTTTTAATTATTATTTGCTGAAGTAGAATAAGACCTTTTGCTTAACACTGTAAACCTGGATGGTGATTCCAGCTGCTCCTGATAATTGCCCCCTTCCCTGCCCCAGCTGGGCTGGCTGCACCATGATCTCCAGGCACTGAGCTGGGTTAAAAATAAGTTTGCAAAAAGAGTGTTATTTTTAACCCAGGTCAGTCCCTTGCTCGGGGTCACGGCGTGGCTGCCCAGGCTCTCACGTGGGTGTGCTGGCTTGGAAGCACAGGAGGCAGCAAGAAGGAGCTGAGGGGGGAACTAAGGGCTGTTTAAAGCCTGGGCACCCCTGAAAGATGCTTCTCACGTGGATATTCCAGCTCTGAACTCAGCTCTGAACCCTCCCCTCCACACCAGCTGTCTTCCTAAAAGCCATTTCTAGGACAAACATCAGTGCTGACAAAGCTCTAGCAATGTTTAAGCACTTTTTGGTGGTGATGCAATGTGTGGCTGGCCTCTCCCAGAGTAAATTCTTTTCAAGTTTCCTATTTGCAATGCTACCTTTATTCAGTCTGGCTTGAATGTTTCAAATGTTTAAATATGCAGAACAAGGGAGAATAGTTGATGCAAGCCACATTTTAGTTTTGCTGTGCCAGCTGTGCTAAAGGTAGATGATCAGAGCAAGGGCTGACGGCTCATGGCATGCATAGCACTGGAGTTGATTCACTATCTGAATTGCAGCTGACATGATGTTACACCATTTAACTAATCTGTGGTGCCATCCTGCTCTCCAGCAGCTCATAAAGGGGAAAAAATTTGAACACTTTTTGGGGGTCTATTTGTTGAACTAAAACTCGTCTTTGTATTGGGGAGATGGAAAACTGAATGACTCTGTTGGGTGATCCAGATAGATTGAATCCTTTCAATACTAAAAGGGGCTTATAAGAAAGATGGAGACAGACCTTGTAGTAGGGCCTGTAGTGATAGGACAAGGGGTAATGATTTTAAACTGAAGGAGGGTCAATTGAGATACAAGGTAGAAATTTTTTACAGTGAGGGTGGTGAAACACTAGCACAGGTTACCCAGGGAGCTGGTAGATGCCTCATCCATGGGAACATTCATGGTCAGGTTGGATGGGTCTCTGAGCAACTTCTTCTGGTTGAAGATATCCCTACTTATTGCAAGGGCTGGATTAGATGAGCTTTAAAGGTTCCTTCCAACTGAAATATCCTATGATTCCAAAGGCATGCTGGTTCCCTGAAGCTAATACTGAGGAGTTGTGTTGGTGTGTCTGATTAAGGTGTCTCTGTGATGTACACACACACAGAACTTCAAGAGTGGCCTCAGCACATTTCCCATTCCTGCATCTGTTTGCCAGTATAAATTTTAAACATACATCAAACAAGACTTTGCACATCTAAAAGAAATCCATGCAGTTTGTATTTCCATGGGAGGGAAGGACTCTCCTATTTCAAGTGCACTGTAATTTGTTAGGAAGTGAACTCTCTTGACTGGTTTTTGTATGTGCAATTGATGTACATGGGTTTCCTATGCTTTTTTTCCTTACTCTTGGCATGTTATGGGCTTCATCTTCATAGGCCTGGTGTCATCAGCCTGATACATGCTTCAGTGCTGTCTGTATAGTGTGTAAAATCCTGCAGCCTTTCATGGGAAATGATGGCAGTTCTGAATCTGGCGTTTTCTGAGCTTTTCCTTGCCCTCTGCCTCTCGTAGTTGAAGTGCTGTGCCCCACTCAAGGGGAAAAATCCTGTCCTTCCATTCCTCTCCTACTGCAAGGAGAACCATAGACCCAGGGTTTTACACTGGCATGGTGTAGGCAGGTGGTGTCTAAATGCAGAAATCCTTGTCTTATCATCACTTGCGTTTTGGTTGTGCCTTTGGAAGCGTGGGAGATTGCAGGGTAAAAAAGCATTGAGGTGGGGATGGACATTTAATCACCAGGGAGGAAGCCTCAGGTGCCACACTGCACTGTCAAACAACTTTTTAAACATACCTTGCCTCCTTTTCCTCATGCCCTCAGAAGCATCTCCCTGTGTACGATTACAAGGTAAAGACAATGCAGCAGTGTTTGAAACTGTCGGTGGTGTGGTGCACACAAAGTGGGTATTCCTGCTCTGCCCCGTGTGGATTACAACATGCTTTTTCCATCTTCAAAGCATTTTCAAGCCATGAACTAAGAGCATACGCATTAGCTGAGGGCACACACCCCTCCCTAAGCAGCTGATGCTGGGCACATCCCGGGAAAAACTTCCAGAATGTGACACACCACTTTTAATGCAAATAAAATGATGCCATATTTCATCATCTCTATTAAAAGTACTTAAGTAATTGAATTAATGAAACTTTAAAAAGCCTTCAAGAGACAAATGTGGTACACACCTTTGTTCTCGCTCTTTTCTCTCCTTCCTTTTTTTTTTCTTTTCCCCTTTCCCTTCCCTTTATTTTCCCTGTTGAGTGTCTTTTATTGGCTTTTTGGTATCTTACTGTTTGCTTTTCAATGTGTGGTTTTGCTGAGTCTTTTGTGTTTTGGTGGCTGATTTCTCTACTTTGCAGCACTGGTACTGTTAGTTTCTGCAGTAAAAGAAAGTGTCATCTGCAAAACAGCATGAGTATGACTGGAGTACCTCATCTTTCATATCAAGTTTGGAAAACATTGGGTTTTTATTTCCATTGTGTTCATCAGCCTTTGCTCTGTGTGTTCCTGCCTTGCCCCTGGTCTGTGTTTACCTCTCACAGCTTCAAACATGATTTCTCATCTTCATGTTGTCCTTCACACGTCTCCACCATCCTTCCAGCTGTGGATGCCCAACATCCAGTCCCTCTGAACCAATGTTGGCTTTATTTTTTCTCCTGCCACCTCTGTAGCCAGCTGGATATTTACCCCTCCTTTCCCTTTAGCTTTTCCTTGGGCAGGGCCAACCTGTCCTAGGCAGACAGTCCAGGTGAGGTTGGATGTGATGACATGCTCTGCAGAGGACAGAACTACTGTCCAGGGCCATGTGCTCAGCTTCCTCACTCTGCCTTTTAGGGAAAAAGGGAACAGTGGCCCCTGAGCTGTCATAACTAGTGGATGTTTTTGGGTGGCTTCAGTGTAGTGAGAGGCTACTAATGGAGCTTTCTCCTCCAGACACTCCCCAATCAGCAGATACACAGGGCTACCTGTGGGAGACTAGTTTTGTGACCAGCCCATTTCTGAGGTTTATTTTTCAGGCTAAACTTAAACATTTTGGATGCAGCTCACTTTTCTTGCACTTTTTGCTTTTTTCAGGGGAGGCAGATGAAGAAGCCTACGCCGAGGAGTGCAGACGGAGAGGACAACACGCGCTGCCTTTCCAGCAGTCCCACGCTCGCCTGCTGAAGCCTCACAAACCTGCCAGCTCCCCTCGCTATGCCTGTCACTATAATAGTGATGAGGTGGAAGAACAAGATAGAAGCCGGGTCACAAGCAGCTTCGAGGCCCCTTTTTATTTATCAGGTGTGCACAAGCATGTTGATGAGAAATGTGCAGAGAAGGATCCATCAGCTAGACAACAGCCAAAAAAGCATGTTGATGAGAAACGTGCAGAGAAGGATCCATCAGCTAGACAAAAGCCAGAAAAGCATGTTGATGAGAAAGGTGCAGAGAAGGATCCATCAGCTAGACAAAAGCCAGAAAAGCATGTTGATGAGAAAGGTGCAGAGAAGGATCCATCAGCTAGACAAAAGCCAGAAAAGCATGTTGATGAGAAAGGTGCAGAGAAGGATCCATCAGCTAGACAAAAGCCAGAAAAGCATGTTGATGAGAAAGGTGCAGAGAAGGATCCATCAGCTAGTCAAAAGCCAAAACCAAAAAGCCAAGCAAGAATTTGTTGCTGTGTGGTGACTTAGAGTTAGCTCCCTGGTAGATAATAAAGAGCAGCTTGTGTGCCTTCATCCTACCTTAGCTCTGCTCTTCCATTTAGCCTAGATTCACTAATGCCCTGGGATATTCAAGGATCCAGGGCAAATATAGTTGTGCTGCTGAAGTGCCTCTGCTCTTTGTTGTTAAAAGTGAAGGCCTTTTAGATGTTAACTTATCACAATACTTTGCACCTTCATTTATTTACAACGTTCTTGGCTTTCTTGTCCAAGGAGAAGTTCAGCAACTTGATGCTATTTCTGTAAGCTGCAATTTTAGGCACCTAAGGCCTAATAGAGAAGACTGAGACTGTTCAGGCAAATGTAGAAATGTGGCAATTGTCTGGGTTATTTTTGCAAGTAATTAGTCCTTTGATATAATTCCAGTCTGTAATGTTTTGGCAATGTAGTCTAGAGGCTACCTCGGACAACAAAGCCCTCATAACTACTTGATTTAATTGGAACCTGTGGTCAAAGGTCATCCAGGACTGCCAGGACAGGTTTTTCTGATGCATGAAGATGTCTTTCTACTTGGATGCCCAAACCAAGAGCCCTTCTCAGTAGTGTGGAATTAGGTGAAGTGCTGGGAAGTGTGAGCACATGAAGTTTCTCTGGGTAAACACAGTGCAGGAAAAATATGCAGTGTACCCCAAAACAGGCACTCATGTACTCCCAGTGCTGTATTGACTTCTACTGCATCTAGGAGCCCTTAAATCTAGCACTGTCTTCTGGATGGAAGACCTAAACATACTGTGTAGGGTGACAAGCTGAAAAAATAGAAACATTCAGATAAATGTCTTGCTGATGAGTTGCTGGAAGTTTTGTGTCTTTAAGGATGGCCAAGTCGAATCTTTTAATTAAACAAAAAAACCATTTAGAGAGGAATGAATGCAACCTCTTGGCTGATGTCCAAGGGTTAGAGGTTTGGTCTCCTGTGTCTGTAGCTGGCAAAATGACACCTTGGCTCTGCCTTTAGAGATGTGAGGATCTCTGCAATCATAACAATGCTTTGCAATGGTTTCTGAAGAGCAGCTGTTTGATACTCACCGTGCAATTTTTGGAGCAATTTGTAAGATTGCTTAGGGTTTTTTGCTGTGAATTTATTTATGCTCCAAGACGCACAAGTTTGCAATTAAATTTAATTTCCAAAGGTTTTAGTGCAATCACAAAATCCTCTCTTCTACCAGTAGATTGTGAGTTGCCATAATAGACTCAGGGTGAAAACTTGATTGCAGTAAGATTAAGATTTTACTGTTGCTTTAAATATTTTGCCTACTGTTCCTCTGATGGACAGGGCTGCTGAAGGACTGGTCGAGTCAGTCATAAAAACCTACGTGAGTGTCTTAATCCCTCCCTGGGAAGTCTGTGCACGAGCCCTGGCCAGTAACGCCGTTCTCCTTCATGGGTGTTCACCTCTGCTTGACTGCCTTGCTCAGTGAGCAGACTTCACCAGCACAGCTCTAATTACAGAGACCACTTACTTGCTCCTGCTTGGCTTCTCATTGGTCACTGCAATAGCTGCCGTGCTTACACGGGCTGGCCTTGGGAAAGAATAGCATCTTTTTCTGCTGTGGCCCAAAGCCCTCTCAATCCAGTGGAAAACAGTTCAGTTCAATGGCCTCAAACCAGGTGCTGTTCCACCTTGAATCAGACCATTTTGCTACCATTGATGTGGGGCCCTTGGCAGTGAGATCGTGCAGCAGTTTTAGATGTTGTCCCAGCTGGAGCATGTCAAGCAAACTCTCAAGTCATGAATGATTTAGCTGCAGTGATGAAATGGTTTTCTTTTCCCAGCTCTTAAGAGTGGGAGTGTTTGAGTTTTGATTTCTAAGTCTGTAGGAAATTTAAATGAAGGAGAAGGGGATAAGTTTCATCTTGACTATGTGGTGAGATTCCCTCTAGAAGTGGCATCTCTCTGGTGCCCAAGAAGAAAGGCTGGACTACTCATGTAGGCTGGCAACCAATATCAAGAGGTGAGATGAATCCTCTTCTTAGTCAGGATTGCCAGTCATCACAGTGGGTATTTAGTAAAAAAATCAGAGTTTAATTTGATCCTCCATCTAACACGGACACTTCGTATTTTAGTGGAAGTTGCTCTGGAAACTGTTCCTGGTTTCTTAATGGCCTTTTAGAATAAAACTTCACCTCTTGTGCTCTGAAGATGCACATTTCAAACAGTTCTCTAGCTCCAAACATGGAATTTTGAAAATAAGAATTCAGATACTCCAAGTGATGTGTTCCCTGATAGTGTGATGTGTGGCTGACTGGTGGGGTCGGAGCTGTGTCAAAGTAGTATTAATGCCAGCAGAGACCTGGGGGTGGCAGCTGTTAGTGGCAGAGGTAGTGGTAACTACCCCTAAAAAACTACTGCTCTGGATTTGAGAGTTTTGACCTTTATCCAGAAAGAATGGTTGAAATGTTTAACTGTTAAAATACTGAAAAGCCCATAATGTGAAGTATTATTTGGAAGATAATATTGCAAGGTTTGCTCTTCCTTTTGAATGAAATAGCTTGCATTAACCTGCAACTTACAGCATTAATTATTCATTTTTGCTGCATTTTCATCTACTGGCATCTGTGAAGAGGAAACCACTTCAAAAGAACTAGCTTAACTAATCTTGATCCTTTCCTGGCATGGATTCCTCTGCTGAGAAGTTGAGCTATTTGTACTCTATTTCATCTTTAATTCAGTCTCTGTTCTTTTTACCAACATGCAGTTTCCTGAATTACATTTTACTAACTGTTAACAGTGATATGCTTGGTTATCCAAACTAATTACTTTATAACTCCATCACATACTTAGTTTTGGGCATGTAATGGAAAGAGAAAGGAAAGCAAAGCCACTATTTTCCATAGAAATCTAATAAATGAGGAATGCTGGAGGTGCAGAGATGGAGTTCCCTCTCCCTCTGCTCCACATCCCCTGGCTCTAACTGTGTGTGAGTGGGATGGGGTAACAGCTGTACTCCTCTGGGGCAGGGGGTGGGAAGGTTGGCTGGTGAATTTGGAGACTGCCTGGTTTCTTCCTGGCTTAGCCCAGAGCTGCCTTCACGTGTGATGTTTTGGCTGCTGGTACAAAATCATCCCGTTATGCACTTGCTTCCCAGAGAAGGGCTATGCCCATGGAAGGGTTTGCATAGCCTTGCAAGCAAAACCTTGGGACTTTATTCTGTAATAGTGTTACTTTAATTAACAGCAGGCAAGCAGGTTGTGTCTGGCTTGATATGCTCTTGTGGCAATTCTAGGCAGAATTGGTAATGAAAACAGCATGATGAGCAAACCTGAAGGAAGGCCCCTGCAAGGTGCTAAAGCTTTTCAGTCCCCTAAAACATCAAAGTTGGGATTACATCACTGGGTTGGCCAGTGAAACTGAGAACTCACCCCTTGGATTTAACAGTGCAGATAATTAAATAGTGGAGTGGCATACCAAGACAGGGTGGGACGTTTTGTCACCTCAGGTCTTTATGTAAAGCAGGACACCCCTCACTGAGATGCTCCATGGCATGGGCAGGAGCTGTGGATGTGGTGAGGGAATTAGTAGGTCAGGTTGTGGTGTGTGCTGGGCAGTGGCTTAGGCTGAAAGGAGAGGATGTGAAAGTGGAGTGTAAAGCTGTAATTGCAAATTGAGTCACATGCATGAAATTATACTGAAGCTGTCATCCGGGGTGAATTTTTATAATAGCATATGTGAGTGTGGTCAGTCTAAAATAACAGACAGTGGCTGCAACTCAGTAAGCTAGCTGCCTTTGAAATAGCAATTTCTTGTTTTGGGTAGAGAGACATTTCTAAGAGCAGAAAATCAGACAGAACACTACAGAATCCAGCTTTGTCCGTGCCTCACTGCCCTGTCAAAGCTCTGTCTGTCTCTTGGGGCCATGACTTCTTCCATGGTTTGCAGAAGGACAAAAGACTGGCAGCGATCTTAGCAAAAAGTAGATCTTGTAAAGCATTTTCTCTGCGCTTGGGCAGAAAATGTGAATCCCTCCCACCCCCAGCCTCAATGCTACAGAGACTGAAAGTGGAAGGAGGCTCCTCCAAAGTCTTCAACTTTGCAGGAGATCTTCTGTAGAAATGAGGTCGTGGCCTTTATTCCTGACTGATGTGGGTCAAGGAGCAGCAGTGCTGTGTGCTGATCATCGGCTGTGACCGAACACCGTCTTTCCTTCTGCTGCCTCCTCTGCTCTCCCGGGCTGGCAGAAGGAAGGTGGAGCAGACCCATGGCTGCTCTCTGCATCCTGGTAGAGCAGGCAGATGTCAGGCAGGGCAGGAAGAAGTAGGATACCAGAAATGTGTTAGGTAGGAGTGTTTTCCCCAGGACACTTGTGCCTTTGAATCGACCGCCCGATGTGCACACCTCCCTTGCAGTTGCCACCCAGGAATGTGATGAGTTTCATAGTGACTGAACAAACCTGTGACTTTGGGAGGTGCAGATGATAGGGAAGTAGAAAGCCAGAAGGAATGTCAATCTGGGACACAGCAGACAGGCTTCCCAATTTGTTTTGGTCCTTGTTGAGTGGTTGAGGGTTGCACCTAAGCATTGTTGGAAGTTTTCAGCCTTCAGCAGCTTTATGAAAGCTGGAATAGCTTCTGTGCTCCTTATGGTACTTCTGGGAATAGAAGAGAAGGGGATGAAATGGAAAGATTGGGTTAGCCGACGCTGTTTGTTTTAGACAAGAATTATCCAGATGGTAAACCAGGTGTAATTCCAAATGGTGTGGATTCTTGCTTCTTCTATCTCTGCTCCTTGCAGCTGAAAAAAGCAAGAAATACCAAGTTATGGTGATATCTATCTGCATTTGAGTGAATCTGCTTTTTCCAAACATCACAGCTTGGGGAAGCTCTTGGCAACCTGTTCTCCCTCCACCCAGTGATGCATTTCTAGAGTTTAGATAGTTAACTAGAGCTGCTAGTGGAGATTTGCAAAGCCCTTCTCCAAGGCCAGCACTGTTTGGCTGAAGCTAGTTGAGCCTGGCTGTCACTATGGGAAATTTCTATGGACACTTGGTGATGCTGGCGACTCACCAGGACACAGGCTCACTGCAAAGTGCTCAAATAGTCATGGGGCTACTGCTAATTCAGGTTTTGTTCTCTCATGACTTTGGGGCTCATCTTGTAACCAAGGCAGCTGTTAATTAGTGCTGGTTGAAGTATTTGAGTGAAATACACACTAAAGGATTACATCTTTAGTGTGCAGTTCTTATTTATGTTAGGAGCTGCTTCACTTGTTTGGATCAGGTTTTTGGCTGTTATCACCCAGCATAGCATCACTGGAGCTAACAGACTGGCAAAGTTTGACCTATCCTTTCTTCTTAGGTGGGGGTAGAAAAGGAAATGGTCGAGAGTGAAATTATTTATCACAGCAGGCTCAAACCAGAAAAGATCTGGCAGTTTTCTCTTGAGGAATACTCTGTATTTGTGCGTTATCTCCTACTTTGGCCAATCTGTTCCTGTGTGTCAGTGATAACACTTGAAAGATTTCCACTTTTCACCCTTATCATTCCGGAGGCTGGTAGGAGACCATGTCGTCAAATGCCTAAATATCTTCATATCACAATATTTTAACATTTGAGTTGTTTTGTTTATAAGACAATGAATTATGTGGCATTCACCTCAAGTCATAATTTACATTGACTCACAGTATTTTTTAAGGCAGAATTTCTAGAATTGCTTTAAAAATCTCAAACATTTGAAGAAAATGGACTGTTGCAAAAAAGAAAAAAAAGGATTGTGTGCAGCATCAAATGCAGTCATGCCTGGATGTGAAAGCCTTTTAGAAACACTGACAGCGTTTTGAGAATGAAAAACGAAAAAATGATGAAGCTAATAACCTGTTAGGGTTTAATGATCCTTTCCCAAATATCTGTGTTATTGTTTCAGAGTTATTACATGAGCTAGTTCTGATCAGTTGATATGAGGCTGTTTTTCCCTTCAGTAAAGGGAAGAATCCTTTGAATAACACCCTCTGGATGACTGATTCTCAGGAATCAGCATGTCTCTTCTGCCTCCATTTACCTCTGTGGGAAAGCAGAGAGATGCTTGAGCCCTTCTGGGATGTGTGTCTTACTCATTGAACTGAATGCCAAGGGATCCTATTTTTGGCAGTGTATAGGTGACTGAGGAGCTGACATGGAAGGAAACTTCCTGGATGGAGTTCTTAGTAAGGAGACATTCACACAGTATCCCCAGGGACAGGACTGGAGCTGGGGGGGTGTGGCAGGGTGCAGGGGAGCCCCAGCATCATCTGCAATTCTGCAAAGCACTGCCAGTTTTTCTCTTCCTTAAACAAGGAAACTGGTTTCCACTCTAACTTTGGGCAGGCTGATTGCTCATGGCAGAATTTCTAAATGAATATCCTGCCTCTTGACTCAGAGGATTGCAAAAGATGAAGTCATGCTGTTGATACAGCGTAGGAGCTCGAGTGATAACCTAGAACAGCTTTCCTTTGCTACAAGGGAGTGTATTTCCTGTAACGCACAAGCTTTTGATAATGTCTCAAATGGTTTTAACCCAAAGACTTACGTTGTGGTTTTCCCCAAGTCTTAAACTGAAGAGTTGCAGATCTGCCATGGGCACATCTCTAATTGTGCTTGGGAGGAGCTCTGATGAGGAGTAAACTGCAGCCACAGTGTGGCTTTGTACTTCTCTGACCTTCCACCACTTCCTTTTCCCACCTGAATTTTGCCGTTGGTGCTAAATTGATGGAGAACCAGGTAGACTGTTGGCATGGCTTCCTCGGGGCCATCTCTGCTGACAGAACAGAGGAAAGAAAAAGTTTTCCCAACAGGCAGAGCTGTGCCTTTCCAGGGCCATTCCTCACTCCCAGCCCTGCCTCTCAGCTGGTTTGCAGGGGCTCCTCCACTCCCTGCTGGCCCTGATCACTGGGCTGAGCTGATTCCCAGTGGCAGAGCACCACTGAGCTAAAAGATCCCTCCAGCTATCTCAAAGCATCACAGAATGATTGTCTGAGGGAGATGTTTACTGGCTTTCAGTTTAGATTTATTAGTGCACCTGGGTAGATGTAGTGGTTCACACAGTTCACTGCCCGTGCAAGTCTGCCAGCAAGTTGGATTTTACTGCAAGTTTGGAGGAAAAGGTGTGATGCAGAACAAAAACTGTTTTTCACACAGGGGGGAATAAACCATTGGAATGATGATCACTTGGCTGGAAGCTTGTGCCTACTGAACCTGTAGCAAATAATTTTTGCTTGAACTTGATGTTTTCATGCACCATTGGAGCTGCAGTAGAATATAGACTGTGGTGCATAGTTAAGCATGAGCAGGCTGATGACCAGCATATAAAATATATATTGGTAAACACCAAGCACCTTCTTATTTACTCAGGATTCTTGGCATTCCCTAGTCTTAAAATGGAAATGCAAATATCGTGGTAACTCTGACTACTCTGAGCAGGAAACGCCAGTACTTAAATAGCTCCTGCTGTCTAAGTCTTATTTATTGCTTCCGTTTTGAAAATTATTCTGGTTTTGCATGTGCTCTAATTTTGAAGCTTTTCCTGAATGGCTTTGAAGTATTTTGAAAGTTCTCCAGATCTTTTCAAAACTTCAAAGATTAGTAGTGTTTACTTTCTATCCTATGTAAGGGATATAGTAGAATGGGGGATATAGTGGCAGTGGTAATTTAAAGAAACCCCAGTAAGTTAGCAAGCCAGACCTTTTCTTTAATATTCCTTAAACCATTCAGAGAACATGTGCTTTTGCTATAGGGAAAAGTCCATGAATGCTGTGAAAAGTGTTTTACAAGCCATGTTTCCTCAGGATACAAAGAAGGCAGCAAGAGGAGGAAGCAGAAGCAGAGAGAGGAACAGAAGAAGAAGAAGTCAACCAAAGCGAGTTACTAAAATGGACTTCTCTGCTATGCCAATACCTTTACAATAATGACAACTTCATGTTACTTTTGAGCACACCTCTTTTGTGTCTATTTTTTGATTGTTCACACTGCTAGCAAGGAAGTGACTCTTGTTTAAAACTGTACTAAAATTGCACTATGTTATTCCTTTTAGTTTCACGGAGTGGCTTTCTTGCCAGTCAGGCTAGGGAATTCGAACGGGGCTGGTTGTGGTTAGAAGTGTGTTACGTTTGAAGATTGAAAGCGTTACAGAATTTCTTACCTCTTCCTTCCCTGGGACTAAAATGACTCTAGTCTAGTCTTTGTTATTTGTCTTGTAGGATATAAAGGGTTGTGCAAATGCCTGTTTGTTTGGTCACTGGCATCAACATCAGGCCTGTTGAAAGAAGAGTCCTGTTCACTCATGTCTTTGGGAATGGGACTGAGACGTGAGCTCTTATAGGGTAATTTATGCAAGCTTAATAAGTGGCTTTTATATAGTGGGGTTTTTCTGGGTTTGGTTTATTTTTTTTTCCCCAAGCTGGGCAGCAGAGGTTTGTCCCTGCTATTAAAAAGTTCCTTCATTTTAAATTGTATCATGAAGTTATATCTTCTGATTTTAAGAAACGTAGTGTAACGATGGTGTCCTGTAAGTACTCCTACTGATTTTCTTAGGCATAGTTGACTCCTGATGAATCATTTAGTGAAATCATTCCTTATTTTAAGAGGTTATTTTCAGAACCTAGAGACAAATGATCCAAGTGCTACTTTAAAACTGCTCTTTGTTTCTGCTGAGTAGGTTTTAGATAACATTTTTTCAGCATCCGCGTAAGATTTTATCAAGTTGTTTCTGCAAAGAACTTAGACCTTTATGTACGATAGCATTTTGCATCGGTTTAATTGCAGGACTAATTTCTTTTTTTTTTTAGCTTGAAAAGATGTCTTAGATTTAAAAGAAATACATATTTTCTGGCAAGATGACTTCCTTGCTTCCCATACTCGTCTCATGTGCATGACACATTGCTTCTCTTAACCTTTTAGTGTGTACAGAGCCCTTCTGTTGCCTTAAGCATTTACCTGCATGTTTCTTGTCAGTATGTTGTCTCTTCTTTTTAACCTCCAGGTAGGAGTTAGCAGCTTATGGTTTTGTTTTGTTTCTTGTGTCTTCCTCTTGCCAATACGTTATCGATGTAACAGCCTTAAACCTGGCAATATTGAAAGTCCACAGTTCCCGGAGAAACTCACTCATCCTAATGTTTAAAAGATGTAGGAGTGCACATAATGGTGTAAGAGAGAAGCTAAACAGAAAAGTCAAGTCTGCATTCTAGCATGGTTTGATTTAACAAATTCTGGTGACTCTGGTATCTGAACGGTTCAGCTTCAATTACCCAATGTAACCCTCTGCAAACATATAACCATACATCAACTCTGTTAGGGTATGTAAATTATGGTTAATATCAGATAAGACTGAGTACCAGTTTTCTGTCACTTAAGTACCACTTTTTATTTTTTTGTGCAGTGTTACTAATATTTAAAAATAAAGAAAATCTGCCCTTATACTTTGTCCTCTTGCACTGTACTGTACACTGCAGCTGGCATCAGTTGTCCATGTTTCATTTCCATTGAAGTTTAGGCTCTAAGCATAAGGGGAAGAGTTCACATTCACAAAATGCCCACAAGTGTTCCAGATAATTCCTTTTGCTAAATCCATGAGCAAGTCAATACAGTCCCTGTGTCAAATGGCTGATACTGGAAAATGAGAGTTCTTTCTGGCTGGAAACATCACTATAAGGAGCCTATACTTAAGGCAGTGCAAGGAATATTCATCCTGGATAAATACACAACACTAAACTGCATCCATTTAGGTTGTTTTCCATACTCTGGGAGAAGTGCCCCCATACATATGCCAGTTTTAAGCTGTCACTGCTCCTTATTTGTTGGGAACATGGCGTATACTTTGGAAAAGCAGGAGAGGTGAAGGAAGGGAGCGGCGACACCAGTGGAGGGCTGGTCTCCCCGGGGCTGTCCCTGTGCTGTGAGCAGCCTCACGTCACAGGACAGAGTGGCTCCAGATCAGGAATGTGCCTTGAAGAGTTAGAGCAGGCTGGGATTTGGTACATAAATATCTTCTTACTTAATCCCTGTGTTAGGCTTGAAGGAGGCGGAGAGAGCGTTAATTAGGAGACCTGCAGGTAGGCTCTAAATTAGTTAGGGAGCCTGTCTCAACAAGGGCATCCTTATCCCACTGGAAGGGTGCTGGCATGCTTGCAGGTGGCCTCCTACACCCAGTGCCTTCCTCTGGGAGAAACTCCTGGGAAACAGTGCTCAGAGGAGGAAACCACGGAAATAATCCTTCCTATAAACTACCTAGAAGTTGCCCAAGCTTGCCCAGAAATTAAAGAGATGTGGGCCCATGGCTGTTGAACCTAATTCCTTCCTTCTCAGCCTAATTCTTTATGGATTTTAGCTGAAGGATAACTGCTGAACTGCATGGCTGTGCTGCTTACAGCACAGCCTGGACGTGGTGCTGTGCAGGGACAAGTGTGAGGTCTTGCCTCCCAATGCATCCATCTGCCCACGGTGAAGGCTGCATGATGATGGGGTTACTTAAATATGTGTTGGGGTAGGAAAAAATGCAGGTGGGTGTGAGACACCACAGCTGATAACAGATGATGCAGACCCAAGAATGGCTGTGAATAAATGTATTGTGAAAGTTGGGTAAAGATTCCTGCCCATCCCACAACACTTCTGTGGAAGAGCTGAGAACAGAATCAGAGCAGAGCTAGTTTAAATACAGACCTGATGTGACTTATAAAATGTATTGCAAAATGGACCAGGTACCTGGGCTCAAAGACCCAAAATGCATCCCGTGATAAAATTAAGTTACTAGGGTAGAGAACAATTCAGTAACAGCATAATTAAAAGGATACACTGGAAAACCAACAATTTTACCTTAAGATAGAGGGAACACAACTGCAAACAAACAAAATGCTGACAAATACATGTTCCTGCTCCTCATATGGAAGCTGCCACTATGAAAATGGTTTAAATTCAGTTGTTTTCCCACACCCTTTAGAGATGTGCACAGTATGCTCTTTCAGCTAAGGTTTGGCAAGACTTTGACCTGAAATAAATGACCTCAGAGTGTGTAGGTGTCAAAATGATAAAACAGTATTTTTCAAGTTTTTGCCGAGTCTGTGCTGGTGCCACTTTTGTGGGCAGCTTGCAGATCTGTACATCCTATTCCTAGAGGTAACACAAAGCTCTGTTCTCCTCTGTCAGCTTGGCTGCCAGTACAGAGACTTGCTTTTCCCCCAAATTTCAGAACCATCTCATAACCCTTTGTATGTATTTGTTGGAACAACACACTGTAAAGATGCTTCTTTTGAAGAGTCAAATATCCAGAAAATGTGCACTAATCATCAGGGAAGCACTGAGCTGCCTGTTTTCCCAACCACATCTGAAATGTGTGACTCGCACCCACTTGTTCTTCAGGAATGTTCCTAGCCATGTGCCACCAAACTGGTGCCTATCAAGTGGTAGGATTAGCCTGTTACTATATCAAATGCTATTGTTTTGTTCTGCCTATACAGAAATCTATTAATTTCCATGTTTTCCCCTTTGTTTTGTGCGATAGTTGCACTGGAATGTGTATTCCCAGGATGCACAAGTTAGTCCTTCCTGCATTTCAGACCTTGGTTATCTTCCTTTTGTGAAGTCCTGCTCCTTTATGTGCAAACTGAGCTCATATTTTAGTGCTCTCTCATGTTACCTTGCCTGGGGAGCCTTGTAACTCACATATTGATGGGGGTGGGGAAGATGGTACAATGGCCCATGATCAGGTATATTTAATTCTCTTTGTCCCAACAAGCAAGTTGGAATCTGGTTTTAAGAGACTTTACCATCACTATTTGCAAAACTTTGCTCATTGCTACCTGTTGCACTGAAAACTCTAGGCAAGGCAATTTTCCTCTCCACTGATGAGAATTAAAAGAGGGCACTTACAGCCAAATGCAGCTCTCAACAAATGTTCATATTTGGAACTATGATTGATCTACCTGCCTTGTGTCAGCACACTTTGTCTTTCCACGAGCTTTTCTAGTCAGAAAGGATTAGGTGGGGTATTGGGAAGTGTCAAGTTAAGTAGCTTGTTCGTGCCCTCTTAGCAGCCAGCTGTTAACTATTGACAGTGGGAGAAGCACTTCCAAAGTGGCTGAGCTGATGTGAGATGACATTTCCAAGCATGGGGTAGGTTACTTTGCAGCTCTCATCACGACAAGCAGAGACTGATCGTGTCATTTGGAACATCTTGAACTACAGTGTCAAGTATCCCAGACTTTCCTCCTGCCTCTTCCTGAAGGTCTCATGCTGTTGCTGCAAAACCAGCCCCAAAAGCAAGGAGTGTGAGAGGAAGATCAAAACATGTGTGCTCATTGAGTCTGAACGCTTTGATTCCAGGGAAACATCTTTGTATCTGCGTGGAAGTGATCACAGATTTTCTAGGATGTCTTCAAGGAGGGAACAGGACCTCACTCAGCTGGCTGGATGTCTAATTGCATCTCTGCAATGTCTGTTTCCTTTGGCATGCACATGCACTTTTCTATTGAAACAGCATACATAATTTTTTCCATTGTTTCCATTGTTTGGGAAGCACTCATCCTTTGGTCGATGCAGAGCAGTTTGTTTGTTCTTTAGGCTGCCAGTAAAGTCTTACATGGCAGGTGTTATTTTTACATTATTTCAATATTAGAGAGTTGCAGTTGGGAAAATTTCTTTTAACTTTAAAACCAAAACTTACTTCAAGGTTTCTAAGATGAAAGCCAGCATGGCAAAATGGTAGCTCATGCCAAAGCCAGTATGCATATACACCTCTTAAATCTAATAGGGTAAAACATACGAAATACATGTTTCTGCCTGATTTTTTATGAGTCCAAATGTGTGACATTTTTGGATGGTTTAATTTGTTAAGCTGAGCGATACTGGTTGCATATTGCTATGTGAGACTAAGAGATAGTTTGCCCTTTTTTAGTAAGCCTCTTTAATAGATTGTGTTCTCAGAGAAGAGGAAGGGAAGGAGCTCTAAGGAGGCTGAGGAGCCCTAAGCAGACGCTTCCCACGGCACCTGGAAGGGACATTCACCAAAGGTGAGTGACTTGATCCTGGCAGCAGACACAAGCTGCAGCCTGCCATACTGGTAGTGTTGTGACAATGTGGGTTTTACTGCTTTGGGATTCGAGGTGAGGAGGTACTGGCACTGGAGCCTTTCCATTGCTTGAGTCATGCTTTGTGCCCATGAAAATGATTTGTCAGCTGCCTGAGCCAGTGTCCTATCTTTGATAGTGACTAATGGTAGATGCCTAGGAGAGTGCATAAGAACAGCCTAAGCATGTTACACCTCACCAAAGTGTATTCCAGACTGTGGCACTTGGGATCACAGGCTCCTGGATCCAGAAATGGTCTCTCTGTTGCCCAGTATTTTTTTGTCCATTGACTTGTTAACCTAGAAAGCTGCTCGATACCCACTGTCCTATGACAAGGCATTCTTCATGTGACTCCACTGGGTAATGAGATAGCCCCTGTACTTGTAAAACCCTGCCCTACAGCTTCCATTGGTTTCCTCCCCTCCTCCATCCTGACACTGGAAGACATTGCACATCACATCCTCACTCACCTTTTCTGTGGCACTCATGATTTTACATATTTAACTCATGCCAGCCTTTGGTTAGCTTTTTTTATGTATTAAAAGGTTCAGCACATCAAACCATTCCTCGCAGAAAAAGCTCTTTCTAACTTTGATCACCCTCTCAAGTTGGGAAAGCTCAGTTGGAAAAAACAGCGACTCAGCTCCATAAATTGTGAAGATCACCTGGACAGGTGTGACTGGCAATTATCAATTTGCTAACAACCCCACTGACAGAAAGAGAATGAGGCCACGCACAGCCCAGGACACAGGAAGAGCAGACCAAAGCCTGAGACCTGGCTCCAATGCCCTCAGTCTCACCAGGCTCTCAGGGACTCTGAAGTGTGAACACATGAGCTCATGGCAGTGATGGTATCTCCAGAGCATGGTCCCACACACCCTCCCACTCCCTCAGCTGAAATTGCATCACAGGGCATTCCTTGGCAGCAGACAGGACGTGCACCTCCTGACTCAGGTACAGCTCCTGCTGCCACTTGTTGCTCCTCCAAGCACCAGCTGTCTGTACCTCTGCTCAGCTGGCAGCACCCAGGCTGTGGGGTGTGTTGCCATTGCCAGTCTGCCTGCTCCCACAGAAACCCAGCATTGGCTGTAGGATCCCTGCCAACCATGGAGATGGGCCCAGTAACCTTGGGAGGGCACTGTGCTCCTGGTGTGACACATTCCTGCAGGCAGCACTGGGAGACATGAGCAGTTCCACTCCACATGTGCCTAATTTCAGCAGCACTGCCCACGGCAGTGCAACAGCATTTCCACTTTAAACCCCTTCTTGTCCAATATACAGAAGATAATTCCCATCTGTAGCAATCTGGGCTGTGTGTTTCCCTATTCCCCTCAGCATCTTTTGTGCAAGTGTTCACTTACTGGGTCTTTGGGTCATTGACATCATTTGGGAATTCTTAAATGGCTGGGGAGTTAATTATGAGGAAACATCAGTGATGGGTGGATCCAGAGAGATGGGAGGGTGCAGGGCATCAAACAGTGATGCGCAAATTAAGTCAAAACTAGCCAATTGATCCAAACCTCCCCCCCAGAAGAAAAGGTTGTGCCACAACCTGTCAAGGCTCAGAGTGTGTCTGGCTCTGCAGTTCTGGTTCAGATCCAGCTCCACTTTAAATACAATTTTGCCCAATAGGTTTTGCCCTGAGTGCAGACAGGCTTGGGTGACAGGTAACCCCTGTCTGCTGTGGCTCTGCCTCAGCAGACAACCCCACAGTGGTGTGCAGGGAGGTTTTTTTTGGGTGCACCTGAGCCTCTTTTTTTTTTGTGTAATGCAAGTCTGAGGTTGCATTATGAGATGGATGTGATAGAACACGATGGTAATGAGTCACCTCATATCATGTTTTATTGTGATGTGTCAGCTGAGAAAGCTAGAGAGCTATAGGTGTTCCTACCAGCCCAATTATGAAACAACCGTTGGTTCATGCAGAGATTACTAAGTTTTTCCTAGGCTAGTTAGCAGATAGGTTTAGCTCTGTGGTTTAGCAATGTTTTGTTTAAGTTGCTCACAATGAGCTGCTTCAGAATCTATTTTCCACCCAGAAGAGTCATCAGTCTCTTGTTAGCAGGGGTTAGCTTTGCTCAGAAACTCCAGTGATCATAGAATCATAGAATCATCGAGGTTGGAGAAGACCTCTAAGATCATCGAGTCCAACCATTAACCTGCCACTCTGCTGTAACCTTTAAATCCAAAACCATATCCTCTAGTGCCAGATCTAGATGCCTCTTAAACACTTTGGGATATGGTGAATCCACGACCTCCTTGAGCAACCTATTCCAGTGCCTGACCACACTAACAGTGAAAAAATGTTTCCTAACATCTACTCTGACTCTCCCCTGTCTCAGCTTACGACCATTCCCTCTAGTCCTCTCAGTGAGGCATGGCAGAAGAGACCATCCCCCACCTCTCTAACACCCCTTTCAGGTAGTCATCGCGAGTGATGAAGCTACCCCAGAGCCTCCTTTTTTCAAGGCAAAACAAATCCAACTCCCTCAGTCTTTTCTTATACAACATGTATAAGAGACCTTTTATGAGCCTCGTTGCCCTTCTCAGGACTTATTCCAGTGTCTCAAAGTCCTTTTCAAAGTGAGGGCTGAACTGAACACAGTACTCAAGGTGTGGCCTCACCAATGCTGAGTACAGGAGGATGATCACTTCCCTGGTCCTGCTGGCCACATGATTCTTGATACAGGCCAAGGTGCCATTGGCCTTCTTGGCCACCTTTTCCTTTCCTACCCTCAGGCAGATCCACACTCCCACCCAACTTAGAGTCCTCTACAAATTTACTGAGGATGCACTCAATACCCATGTCCAGATCATCAGTAAAGATGTTAAATAAGACAAACCTCAATACTGAGCCCTGGGGAACACCACTAGTGACCGGCCAGCAATTGGATTTAGCTCCATTAACCACAGCTCTCTTGGACCAGGCATCCAGCCAGGCAGATCCACACTCCCACCCAACTTAGAGTCCTCTACAAATTTACTGAGGATGCACTCAATACCCATGTCCAGATCATCAGTAAAGATGTTAAATAAGACAAACCTCAATACTGAGCCCTGGGGAACACCACTAGTGACCGGCCAGCAATTGGATTTAGCTCCATTAACCACAGCTCTCTTGGACCAGGCATCCAGCCAGTTTTTCACCCATCAAAGAGTCCACCCATCTAAGCCACGAGCAGCCAGTTTTTCTAGAAGTATGCTGTGGGGAGCCTGTCTCTCTTGGCAGAGGGGAAAGTTTGAGAGAAGGCCTTTGTTTTAGGACTACCTTCTGCTGGCATTGACTAGAGGCAGGTGGTGATGCCATTGCCCATTGCTGCTGAGAGCTAAGAATCTGGAGGCACAGTTTGGAAAGTCAGGAGGTTAGAGACTGTCCCTCTTCTTGGCTTAATCCAAAGAGTGACAGATGTTTGGACACAGGCAAAAGTTTTCAAGGTAGGCTTTTGATTTCCATCCCTGCTGGCAGTGTTGCTGGAGATCACTCAGAAGCACACAGGACATTGCAGGAGCCCTGGGTATGAAATCATGTCTATGGAATATGGATGATGGAAATGGTGGGGACCAATGGGTCTCAGTCCCCCTCTGCCACTGGTCTGGTGAGACCAGATGTTTGGACACAGGCAAAAGTTTTCAAGGTAGGCTTTTGATTTCCATCCCTGCTGGCAGTGTTGCTGGAGATCACTCAGAAGCACACAGGACATTGCAGGAGCCCTGGGTATGAAATCATGTCTATGGAATATGGATGATGGAAATGGTGGGGACCAATGGGTCTCAGTCCCCCTCTGCCACTGGTCTGGTGAGACTTTCAGCCCTTTGCTTCC